>NC_053455.1:57653245-57859835 GCF_015227805.2 Hirundo rustica | reverse complement strand
GCTAATAGGGCCAATTATGGTTTCCAAATGGGGGCTTGGAGGCCTCCAGGTAAGCAGAGCTCTGGAAAGGTCATGGCCAAGGCCAGGGTCCTGTCAGGCTGTGGAGGCAGAAAATTGACTTGAATTCTCTCTAGCATTATTTGGCTTCTACCTCCCTTCTCCTTTTCAATCAGTACAGTAGAAAGTTTGTTTGAAGGGAGATAATTTTACAAAGTGCTGAGTTCAGTGTTCCAGAGCCTCTGGCATTCAGCAGGAGACTTGCATGCTTTTAATCTATCTCCTGTGTTCCTATATTAAAGGAAATGTTTTCAAAGTGATCTGAGCAAGTTACCTGTGTGAAACCCGCTAACAAATAATGGGATCTACGCGCGTAACAGTTACTTCACTTTCAAAGTTTGCCCTTAGGAGCAGAAAAAAAACCATTCTCATTGCTAGAAATACATTTTTTTTTCTTTTTTTTATTTTTTTCTCTCTCTTTTTTTTTTTTTTAAAGGCTTTTGTATGTGATTTTTCATTGCTGTATCTCCTCTATTGGCTTGAATAGTGCAAGCCTCCCACCAAGGTCAAGGGGAGTTCTGGCTGATTTACAGGCTACAGGAACTGGGAAGCTGATGCAGATTTAGTGACTGTTTCCACAGGACCAAAGGAAATGGTGGAGGCAAGAAGCAAATCTCAAACCCAGGAACCTCCTCAGTCATTTCCTCTTCACCAGTGTTTCACTGCTTGAGACAGAAGGTTCCCACTGGTTTGAAGGGTGAGTTCTTCGAGAGATCCTGCCCGTGATTGCAGTGTTATCCATTGAGCAGATCAAGAGCAGATCCTGCCAATGGATGTGGGCTGGTGTGTTCAGGCTGGTGAACACTCCCATTTCCCAGTGGCTTGGAGAATGCTGAAGATATTCAGGCAGTTGTAGCTCTGAGCTAAGACTTTGCTGATCCCCAGCACTTAGCAGGATCTCATTTATTCTGTATGGTGCAAACCCACAGACCTGTGGCCAGTCGTAGAGCACTGTGATTCTGAGTCCCCTTTAATTTCCTTAAGCCGATGGAATCCTCTCTGGGGATACAGCAGCAGGGAGCAGCAGCGGGGCACAGAGCTGTTTGCTGTTCAGCCTTGTCCTGTTCTCAGGAACTCCCTCTGCTGCCCTTACCTGCCTGTGCTCAGCACTGTGCTCCGCTCGGGGCTTGTCTCCCGCTCCAGCAGGCAGGCAGAGGACAGGTTTGGCTCTGGGAAAAGCAATGTGGCAGAGCTTTTGTGCGTGAAAGAGATGGCCATCCAGCGAATGAACTAACTGCTCAGCACAGTGTGATGCTGTCTCTGGGATTTTAGTATAAACGTAAGAGAAAAGCAAAGGGTCCACAGGGAAAAAAGAAAAATAAATGGGAGAAAAAGGGATATTGCTGCTTGGGAATTTGGACTATGATTTTCTGCTGAGCAGTGTGTATGCACTGTTGTTTAACTATTTTTGCATGAGTTATTTGATCTTTCCAGCTGGTTTTGCCCAAGTATATTTGTAGTGGCAAAACGTGGCATTGTAACTCATCCATCCTTCTCCCTGGAAAACTGATTTCCTTATTTCACTTTCCATCAGTACCTCTGCTACCACTGTTTTGTGTCGAAGTAATTTTTCTGCAAGGCTCTTCCATCATTAAAGCTCCTTCTAATTTGAACAGCTGCTGGCATTGGTTGGGCTAAGATTTAGGCCCACAGTAATAGGATCTCCTTCCTAACAGGTATTGGGGGAGGATTTCCCCCATCTTCCCTTCCACTCTGTTTGACCTGGCACCTTCAAGCCACCTTGCTCTGCTCTGTAGTGTTCAGCTCTTTCTTCAACCTACCTTTGCAGCTCCTGTTGTTGTATGGATGTTTTTTTCACATTGGCTGAGTGTGAGTTAAAAATAGGCACGATCTGCTCTATTTCAGGTGTCAGAACAAGTGGAGAGAATGGTGTCACTCCGTGTTGGTATTGACCTCTCACCAAGCCTATTGCAAAGCCCGCTGTGGTCACTGCCACTCTGGGGGTGGTTGGATCCACGGTCCTCCTGTTGCTGTGGCATTGGTACATCAGTTCTGAGGTTTGTGTTTCAAAGGATATGAAATGCTTTTAATGGTGTATTACAAACTACACTGGGATGACTCCAGTGTACCTCACTCCCCCTAATTTTCCTGCTGTATCCCAGCCAGGAGCAGGGCGGGCTCCCAGCAGTGCCTGTGGCACTGGCATGTCTCCCACCCAGGGCAGGAGGCAGCAGCTCTGCTTGCTGCTGTTCTCCAGCCCCATCTAACACCATCAGCCTCTGACTGATTCCTCTGACCCTCTGCTCAGAGGGGCTTTTGCTAATTTGGTGAAATACATTCCTTACAGGTGTGTGTGGGAGCTGTTTTCCCAGGAGCGGTGCTCCACAAAGCTTGAACTCGCTCGCTGTCCTTTGGACACCTCTGATGGCTGGATCACTGCACCTCTGATTTCAGATTCCTGGCGGAGTTTTGTGTCTCCTGCCTGCTGCCTTGTTCCTGTAGAGTCCCCAACACTGTACTCATGGTCACTGCTGTCCTCAGGGGTCTGTAGGGTTAGATTGGATTTTGGGAAGAAATTCTCTGCTGTGAGAGTGTGGAGGCCCTGGCAGAGGGTGCCCAGACCTGCCCCATCCCTGGAAGTGTCCAGGGCCAGGCTGGACGGGGCTCTGAGCAACCTGGGGTAGCGGAAGGCGTCCCTGCCCATGGCAGAGGACCTGGATGATGTCCCTTCCGACCCAGCCCATCCTGTGGCCCTGGCGGGTGCCGGCCCTGTGCCGGCTGCCATGCCCGGGTTGAGCTCCCGGTGCCCGCCCGTCACGACAGCGGCAGGGCCAGCGCGGTCTCTGTCGGCCCCTGCCGGGCGCTGCGGGCGCCGCTGGCTTCTGGTTCCACCTCCTCGGCTTCCACCCGAGGGTAAAACCCGGGCGATGAATGCCCTTAAAAGCGGAGCGGCCGGCAGGAAAACCTGCTGCACAGCCACAGCCTGTGATGGGCCCGAGGGTGCGCCGGGCCCGCTCTGCCCGGCCGGCCCGGGTGTCGGTCCGCATCGGGCCCAGCCTTTACAGCCTCGCAGGCTGCACAAAAGCAGCAGGAAAAGTGGTTTCCTGATGCAACAGGAGCTGCTTTTCCTAGCAGAGTGCCCGAAGTTCAGAATGCTGGTTCCTTGATTTCTTTTTCAGGGCTGAGAAAGGCAGAGGATCAGCCCGTAGCCAAGGGAAGAGGTGACTTGACAAGAAGGGCTCTTGCTTGTGCTGGGAGAGTTCCAAAATCAGTCTCCTCACAGGGTCCCAAAAGGGTTCATGTTGGCTCGGGAGGCTCTCTGCTATGGTGGAGTTTTCCCCTGTAACCCAGCCTGGAGAAAGCCATGGAAGTTGAAAGCTGTGTTTTGTCTTCAGTGGATCTTCACATTATTGGAAATAAACCTTGAGCATGAACCACATCATCTTCTGGCATCAGACAACAGCTGTGAGCTACCACAAACTGAAAGCGCACAGTCTGCACATTGTGAGCCAAACTCTCTGCACATTGTGATCCAAACTCTTAGCTTTTCACCAAAGAAGTTTATTCTGAGACCTTGCAAAGATGGGTGGGTAACTGGCTGCAGGTGACAAGGGAAGGTGAAGATTGTCATCAGGGCATGGGAACCCAGCTCTGCCAGATCCCAGAACCAGGATCCACCCACATTCAGCAAATCCCACAGCTCCATCAGGCACACACTGACAGCAGGGAGATTTGCATAAGTTTTACTGGTAATAAAGTAAAATCAAATAAAATGTATAAACAAGAAAAGAAATTAAGAGTGGTAAATACAATTGCAAGGGAGAATTTATTTGTGAAAGTAGAGAAGTGAAGCAAATCCATTTCTCATTTAGTTTTCCTTGTGTTTTGCTCTAGTAGTTGCAGACTACTTTGATGGTAAGCTGATTCTTACCTTACAATATGTCACCTGTAAATCAAATCTGGCTCTTGAAATTTGTGAATCACATATTTAAAGTTAAGGATTTGGTCAATATTTTGACAGGAAGCCAATTTTTATGGTTTTCTCCACAGGTTTTCTCTGTAGGTGTTTTCTATGAGTTGAAAGCAAACTCTGTGCTTCTTAGAGCTCATGATGTTTAAAGGAAGTGATTTTATTCTCCTAATCAGATCTCTTACTCATTCTTCTTAGCGTCTCTGACCCCTAGCCTATGGACAATAATTTTTGTGTAGCTCCAAGCTTTGTGTCCCTAGGGAGTCCTATGAAATAAGAGTCAAAAGAATTTTGGGGATTTCTCCTTCATACAATATCTCTGTGTAAAAGCTGGATATAGCAAAGTGATGACAGGATGTTTCTTGGAACTGTTAAATGGAGAAACATCAGAAAAAAAATTCTTTATTTTGTTACAGAACAGGTGAGGTTTCCTACCATTTCTTACTCCTTCTTCAAATCAAACACAACTTTCTAAGAAATACTCTTTAGGATCTTAACTCAGAAAAGGACAGGAATTGATACCTGCAAAAGATGTATCAAGTGACTTTCTGTCTGCAGTTGAAGTTTTATACTCTGGTACCTCTCCCAGATAGTGGAATTTTTCTCTCACAGTCATTACCTATGGTGTAGATAATTTCCTTTGTGCACACAGACTTTCATCTGCCTCCAAATCCATCCTATTTTGTGGCAGTGTGTAACACCTGACAGTGGACTTACTGTCACACAAAATTAACCTCTCCTACTCCATATATTGTTGTGGAGAAACACAGAACTGAGCAAATTTTGAGGTAATTATTCAGGTGTAGTGCTCCACATGGCCAGGGAGTGCCCCTTCCTTTAACTGGCCCTTTCCCTGCTTTGTACTTCTATTAATTTAATTTAGATTTTCTAACTGAGACAGGCACTAGCAGTCCCTGCTGTGCTGCATTAGACTCTCACCTCCTCTAACACTTCCCTGCTGATCACTATCTTTTTTGTTTGTAGAGCTTCTGCCAGTTTTCCATCCTCTGCTTGTGTCTGAGGCAGTTTGAACCGAGTACAACAGGGAGCTGCTGCAGGAAATGCCTCAGCAGAAACCCCGGCTCACAAGCCTGTCATATTCTCTACACCTGCTAATTTTGCAGTCCAGCAGAACTGAAGTTTGTGCAACCATATTTCTCCACAAGTGCACACTGTTCATTGCTTAGAGCAGTCTCTGCTGGAGGATTTGTGAATTTTGGCTCTAGCTATTGCTGATATTTTACTGGTGGCTGAAGTAACTCTGGGCACGGCTGGTGCTCTCCTGGCTTTGTTCCTCTGTGGCACATATTGCAGTGAAAGTAATTTCTGTAGTGAGATTCCAGAGGTAAATTTACAGTGATGTACTTCAAGGCTGATGGAGTTTTTAGGAACTGACATTAGGTCAGGATTTCATCCCTTTAGTGTTATTTCATCCCCAGCAGCGTTTATTTCCTGTGAATTTTACAGTATCTTTGACCTGAAATGGCTTTGGGCATGAGGCAGAACTCCCACACTTGTGCCCACAGCTTTATCAACAGTTCTTATTCACTGCTTTTGTTGGTTGCTCTGTAGGGTGGTTTTTCATGACCATCTCACAAGTGGTCAGACACAAGCAAAACAAGCTTAATAGTTAGACACACAGACAAAAAAGTTCCCAATTCCCTGCTCTTATCCCGTGATCTGCCCCACTTTGAGAGTTTCAATTATTTAATACTATTTAATACTATTTAGGCTCATGTACTTCTTCTCCTCTGAAAGCACGTTATAAATATTATTAGTTCCTATCGCTGGTAGCTGATAGAATCTTTTTCTATTTCCAGCCCCTTCTTCTCTCCACCCACCGAGACATGGGGATCAGTTTCAAGATGCTTCACAGTGACTAAGCAGCCAAAATATCTGCTTGACTGGTTTACCAATCTGCCCTGCCAAAAAACCACCCACCCTTTTCTTGGTATTCAGGGCACAAAGGTGAAAAAGCTGAGTGCATGTTACTTTGGTTTGGTGTCACCAGAGAAAAGTCTAATAAACATATTCTTTGAGGGCTGGCTCATAAATCCCGTAAGAGTGAATTGCTCAGGCTGTACCTTAAGGCAGATACAATTTCCTATAAAATCCCTTTTCTGTTTTGTTTGTTGGGTTTTTTTAAGTAGAAATAGGGCATTGCTAAATTAAATTTGTCTACAAATAACATCTCCTTAAAAAAAAAAAAAAAAAAAAAAAAAAATAAATTTGTAAAAGACCTAATTATCCTAAAGAAAAGAATATTTCCTATGTGTTTGTTCTGCCATTGTACCTCATCAGAGTTGGGGTTTGCTGCTCTCTTTATCTGCTGACATCCACAGCAGGATGTCACAACTAGGGATGCCTGTGAAGCAGCTGTTCCTGGACACCTGGATAGGGCAGGTCAGGGAAGAGAGTGGAACCACCACTGCTAGGAGATTTAAATAGATCATCAGAGCCCAGCCCAGGTTTTTGTTTGTTTGTTTGTTTGTTTGTGGTTTTTAAATTTTTTAATTACAGCATCTTTATTAGAAAATGTGACCTATTTTTAATTCATCATTTGTAACAAGGTAAAGTCATGAATGCCGGTATGCTTTTCCAAAAGTTTATAGTTTCTTAAGAAAACTGTAATATACTTTCTCATGTGGAAGAAATATGTAGCAGCCTGTATTTAGCTAATTACCCATCACAGCTCAAGTGATTTTCAATTTCACTGCTTCTTGAGATGAAATCTACTGTCTGTAAAACTTGGACTCAACCAGTAAGACTCCTGGGTGGTACAACCGTGTTCCAACACCTAATATTAAGTTAGATTTAACCATGAGCCGTGTTCCTCTCTGCAATACCCCTGGCCTGCTGGCTGTAAGGTTTTTGGGAGCTCTGGGTACGACAGCTCTGCAGTCTCATGGCTCTTGAGCAGGTCAGCTCATCAAGACATCATGCACCTGAGCAGTCTGTCTGTGCTGCATCCCTGCAGGTGTGAGTTTGCAGAGGCCACTCTGCCGGGTGCCTGGCAAAGCAGGAAAGTGAGCATCCAAATCAGCAGGCACTTGCTGTGAGAAAAGAAGAACAATGCATCCCATTTGACGTTTCAGGTCAGGTTTAGGATTTCACGTCACAGTAAGAGGGTGCAATGCCATGTGAGGTGCCTGGCAATCCATGCAGTCATTTTGAGGTGAGGGTTCAGAGTGCAGGGGTGTGCATGTCGTGCTCATTTCTTCCTGCTGCTGTCACTCCCACCTCAGAAAAAACCTGCAGTGCATCACAGTCATTAAGCAAGGGCTCCTCCTGACGTGGTTTTCCCATTAATTCCCAGAACACAGCAATGACTGGACATAGATTCTTTCAACGCCCACACTTGACAAGCAGGAATGATTTTCCTCCTGGAAACAAAGACACTGAGGGAGATAGGCTGGCTCCAGCACGTCAGAGGATGCTGCCCACTGAAAACCTGCAGCATCTCAGGGTTAGGAACCAGGAATGTCCTTTTAACCCTTCTGTGTGTGCTCAACCAGGGAGTTTGCAGAAAGGACAGGATGCTTCAGCAAGAGGCTTAATTTCTAATCTGAGGATCTAATTGCACCTAAACACACTCATGGAATGAACAGGCTGAAGTGTGCTGCTGACAGGTCCGAGCGGGCAGTGGTGGGAGCAGCCTCAGAGCCACACTGGACCGGACACGGCATTCTGCAGGGCTTCCATGATGTTTTGTATTTCTGTTCCCAGCTTGGTTGATTCCTGTGTGCATAAACTGTGGGAGGACACACAGACCTCAGGCATTTGGAGAGCTCAGTACAGTATATTCTTCATTTTGGGGATTTGGGTTGGATGTTTTGGGTTTGGTTTTTTTGTTTAGTTTCTTTGGGGGGGGCGTTTTTTGGGTTTTTTTTTGGTTGGTTGGTTGGTTGGTTGGTTGGGTTTTTTCCCCCCTTTTTTTAAAAAAATATTTATGAACATTAGGTGTATCTGTATGTGGGCGTTGGGAGCTTTTCATGGCTCCCTGACTCCGTTGAAGCCTGCTGCGTTGGTGCATTTTGGCCAGCTCAGAGAACTTCCCATCTTTCAGCACAGACAAAAAGGTGGGAAAAACTTTTCTCTGGAAGAACATGAGGACATCATCTTTGATGGTTCCTTCATCAAGCCATGGAGTAAGCACAGGGCTCAGTCCAGCCCCCCTCACGGTCCTCCCCTGCGTGGCTCAGGGCTCTTCACAGCCCCAGCTGCATCACAAAAGTTGCTGGAGGTGGGAGGGAAGAACTGCCCCTCCCAGCACTTTGACTGAAGAGCCTCCAAAGAGTTTTCAGAGGATGACAGCCAACAGGCCAAACTTGGAACCCAAACGCAGACGTTTACCGCACGGCTCCTGCCGAGGACAGACTCCGGAATTTGGCACTGCTGCCTTGGGCTCTCCAGGATTTCAACAGATGTAGAGCATTGATTTAATGTCTAAAAGGGAACCCTGCTGTGGCTTCCACAGCTTGTTTCATTGCTTTAGAAATCAAGCAGTAACATACAAACAATACAAGCAATTTTGTGTTATAAACAACAGCCAATGCTTAGGGAATTGGGATTAAAATAAAACATCTTCTAGACTTTTGGCATTCCCCTGTCCTCCATCTGGAGATCATTTTCCTTTTTCCAGACTCTTCCCACTTTTGTCTATTTTTGAATTTTCAGTATTTTCAACTTGGAAATACCTCCAATTTGCTCTTTTTTAAGCCACACAACAACCTTGATAGGGCTTGTTTTTTGCCTCCGGTAATTCAGAGCTAATAAAAACTCTAACTTCACACCTCTGAGAGAGCAGGATTTGTGCAACGTGCACTCTACAGCGTTCCCTGCATTGTGCAGCGTTCATATGACGTAAGGCAGCCCATAACAAGACCATTTCTGGGTTGACATCCATGCTTTTGTTTGTACATTCTGGGACCTGACACTCATCCTAGGCTCCCACTTTGTATGTGGGATGGTCATTGTGCTTCTGAAAACACTTCCAGAAACATAAAAGTGCGGTGATTTACTAAATCTTCTACTATTTGGTTTCAAGAAAATGCTTTCAGAAGCATTCAAAGGAATGTGAGGAAATAAATAGAGGTTCCTTTATCTCTACTGCTGTGTTATTGACATGATTACACCTCCAAAGAAAGATTGTAGAGCTAGAAAAGATATAGGCAGATAGAGCAGTAAAAGATATGGCCCCCTTTCTGTTTCGACCATCACATGAAGTTTTTACCTTAGGAAAAAAGCAACTGAATGGTCATGAGATAAAATAGTATAAAAATCATGAACAGAGTAGAGGACAAATGTGATTAGGAAAACATAATTAAGGATTTCTCATATTTCAGTAAATACATGGCAAACTTGAAAGAAATTCAGACACGCTTTTTCAAAAGCAGTGTAGGTACATTTGTGAGCATTCCTGCCAGAGGGTGCTGTCAATGCCAAAATGTACCTGGATTCAGACTGGACCTGTTCACAGAAGCAAACTCCACCAAAAGCTGCTAAACACACTTGTTACCATCTCTGGTTCTGAGATTATTACCCTGTGTATCTTAAAACAGAAAGAGTTTGTCAGGGAGAAAGTGTATAAACTCCTGTTTTCTTACTCTTCCATCAGCCATTCAGCCCTGCTGAGATAGGATACTGGGCTGCGCTCTGCTGTAAAGTCCAGCAATTCTTATGTTTCTAGTCTAAAACTTCACTTCCTTCAAGTCAGCTTATTTTCTCTTTGTCTTATGCTTTTTCTATCACTCTCTTGGGTTTTTCCATCTATTGGGCTGTGTTCTCTGCCACCCTAACTACCTCTGCTATTCTCTACTTCCTTTAGGTCCTCTTCAGAGCCCAATTTTTTGGCCTGCAGTAAATCCTTACTGTGAGACTAGAAAAGACCTAGAAAAGATTTTACCAGCTTGACACCCGTCTACATTTTCTAGTTACCAGTGATTTTGGGGGGTTAAGAATGAAGCACCTCAAAGAGCAGTTGAAGCATTCCCTCCCTGACAGAGTAGGTTTGTTTAAGGAGTTTCCAACCACTTACTAAGTGCCATTACTATAGTGGTAATATGCAAGAATCTTGTTGTTGCCACTTTTTCACTTGTTCAAGCGCTCGTTACAGTTTATGCCTTTGGCTGAGTGGTGACTTTTAAAAAGCGAGGTGTTGTGACTGCAATATTGGGCACAGCAGGGATCATGAAAAATGCCAGATGGAACAAAATTATTCTGATTTTTGATCCACAAAGAGCCTAACTGTCAGTCATGCTGGGCATCCAGCAGCTCCCATTGAAATCAGTGGCCCCAGGCCAATCCTGCAAGAAGTGCTTAGTTTAGTTCACTGGATTGGCAGTGCTGCAGAACCTGCCTCACACCACAGCTGAGCTTTAAGAACACAGAAGGAGATGATAGTGTCAATAAAATCAGGACATGCAAAGAAGCCCTGGGGAAAGGCAAGAGATTGATGCCCTACTGTTCCCTCCTTTGCCTTTTGAAGCTTTTTTTTTGCATTTTTCATTCAAGTGCTGAGTATCTTTTCCATTAACCACAGCTCCACTCTGTTAGCTCTATTTTGATTCGGTAGATCCTGGCAGGAAACTGATTTGGAAGTATAAATTTGCATCTCAGTCTGAAGTCATACTTGCTGTGTCTTTCCTCTATTCTGTAGCACATTCTTATGGGGGAAAAAAAATCCTCCTGATCATCCTTACTTGGGGTACACTGAAGGGCATGGCTACAAGCAGTGGAACAGTTCCTGAAAATCCACTTGAGATTCACTCATGAAGTTTATTCAGGGGATTGTTTAGTCTTCTGGTTTGGCTTAGAGCGTTTTTCAGCCAGCAGTTCATTTTATTCTGAAGCGCATCAAAGTTCAAATCAAAACACCTGAAATTAAAATAGCAAACTTCAAGCTCAAAAGTGAGATAATTTGGACGTTTGCATCCATGTCTGGATTCAGCCCACTCTTGAGAACAGCAGAGCTGTGATGAGCATTTGAAGCCCAAACCTAATGATTTTATTGGAATCTCTGTGTTAAGATGGTAAACAAGTTACTGATATGTCTAGAAGAGTGAGAGTACATTCTCTGTTGAAGGTGGTCCTCTGCTCTCTCTGCATGAAAATACAGCATTTGCAGAACAGGAAGATCCCCCCAAAGATTCACAAGCAACAGAGGATAGATAAACTTCAGAGAATGAGGCTGGACTAATAAAGGAGGAAAAAATGAGAAAGTAACATGAAAACCTTGGTCACTGCAGCTTCTGTGTGTAATTCTCTTTCACAGGTGCACTCCAGAGTATTGACAGGTTCAGATCCTTGTTAACAGAAATGTAATCCTACGCTCCCCTGTGAGCAGGGAAGGACATAAATCTACAACTCACTGAACAGAATGCTTTCTTTTAGTACAGGCTGGTTTGAATTCTGCCATCCCCATGGCAAGACTCTCACCTGAGATGAAACCATCATTCCACGGAACTCCTGCAAAAGCAATAAAGCAGTAGAACACTTTTTCACAACACCAGAGCTAAAATTGCTTACAAACATACACGTTTGAGCTTCTGCCTTTCAGTCTGGGCCACAACGCACTTAGGTTTGTGACCCAAAAGTCTCCTGTTTTGTGCTGCTCGGTGTGGAGGGTGACAGAGGTGCTGCCAGCCCAGGTGTGTGTTCTGCGTGTGCTGAAAACCAGGCGGCCGTGGCAGGAGGAGGCTGCCACCAAAGCCAGCAGATGGGATTGTCCCCAGAGCAAAGCAAGCCCTGAAGCCAGGTGGCTGAGAATTCCCAGCTGGCCACCTGTAGCTAGGGATGGCCTGGCTGGAGGAGCTAAACCTGCTGCTTCATCCCAACGTTTTTTTGGAAGCTCACGTGCAGCTCCACAAAAGGGAAAACAAGTGGGAATTAGCGTGATAGCAGGTTTGTATTCTGCCAAGCTGTTTGCTTTATTTTTCGATGTCACAGAGCATTATGAACAACTTCTCCAGATGGTCAGACCTCCTTCCAACTGTCCTTTGAAGGTGGCCTGTAGGAGAATGGGATCTTCTGGCAAGTGGTGGCAACATGGGAAGCCCATACTGGAATCCTCTAACTGCCCATTTGCAGTTTTTCGCTGCAGAGCTCAGACAGGATACTTTGGGTGTGCTGGTGCCAATTTGCAGCTTGGTGTCAAAACTCAGCTTGTTCTTTAGCCTTCCTCCAGCCTCACTCTGTACCTGGAAAAGGTGGTCTGTGCAAACTGCTGTTGTCACAGTGCTGCTAATGAGCTTTTACTGCAGTGGGAGGCACTGAAAGGGCCTGGCTTTTTTCACCTGGCTTTGATAAGTGTGTCTACACATGAAACACAGATGAGAGGTGTGATGGCTAAAGCAAATTTACAGTATTGATAGTTGGCAGCAGAAAAAAGAGGTGATGTGTTCAGAACTAGGCTTTATATCGTACCAGTTTGGATTTTATTTTTCTACAGCCAATGAGAAATTTATGCTATCAGGCAGGTTTTTTTCCTTTTGTGGGGACATGATGCAGCCTTTTCACTTTGTGGGCAGTGTTTTGAACATTCAGAACCATTTCTTCTGACTTTTAGCTAGCTGAAGTTTTCTATGTATAATAATTATCCATCCATCCATCCAGCTGCCACGAGTGGCTGTTGAAATACCCAGACACAAATCCTGAAGAGAGCAAGCAGAGAAAACCATGCTCTTTATTTCATGAATAGATGAGCCCTGACCTCTTCACACAGCCAGGTAAATGTGGCATCTCCTTTTGAGTGCTCTAGCTGTCCTGCTTGTACTGACAGACTGTACT
The DNA here is from genome assembly GCF_015227805.2 of Hirundo rustica. Taxonomy (NCBI): domain Eukaryota; kingdom Metazoa; phylum Chordata; class Aves; order Passeriformes; family Hirundinidae; genus Hirundo; species Hirundo rustica. Next base: position 57,847,060 of record NC_053455.1, on the reverse strand, counting down.
GTGACTAGTGCTCTGGGCTGATGGTTTTTTGGGCTCTCAACACTGAATCCAGAGCTTGGAAGAGGCACTTGCCAATGAACTCGTTGCTGCCCAGCTAAGAAAGGGGGTTGTTTGTGTCTGCCTGCATAGGGCTATTTATCTCCGTAAATGCACACTCTACTCAGTGCTGACAGTTCTCACAGTTTTATGATATGGCTCAGTATTTAGCACTGGCCTAAGAGCCAGGCCTTAGGGACGTTGTGTGGGATGCATAGAGGTCATATGGTTATAAATGTAAAATGGGGTTGGTTTCCATTCTGGGTACCGTGGTTTGGAAGCACCAAAATGTAACAGCGGAGTTCTCCTTGGAATTTTTCTTTTGAAGAATCCTACCACATGGTTTTTTGGGGTGCATGAGATGGTTTCTGGCAGGGTGAAGCTGACAATACTTCACTCATCTGTTCCCAGTGGAACTGTGGTAAAGGCAGAGCCCGTCTTGGCAGTGCCTGCAGCTCTGGGCTCCATTGTGCACTGATGCAGCACAGATTCAGCGGCACACTGTTCCTCCCTGGTGCTCTGGGCTCGCTGGCTCGGCAAATGGCTTGCACTGGCCCCGTCCCACGGCGGCTGCAGCTTCTGCTCAGCGCAAAGGAGGCTACGGGCTGTGATGGCTTTGGGGGCAGAAAGGACACGGGGAGAGGGAGGACAAGGCTGCTGACCTGGCGGAGGAGGGACTTTGTGAACTCCTCTCCTCAGCCTGCACCTGGTGCTGGGTGGATGAGGACTGAGCAGGGAGGCCAGATGGTACAGGGTGCACTGTAATGAAGAGAGTGAGCACCTCAAAACAGCTCTGTCGGGGAGGGTTTCACTCTCGTGAGGGGAGATGCAGGAGCTGTTAACCTGCCAGCTGACTCACAGCTCTAAGCCCTGTGGCATCCTCAGTGATAATGTAATCTGATTTCCCGTATAATATAAACTGTGGAATTTCCCTGGCTTAACTCCTGCCTCGTGCTCTCCCGTGATGCCGGCGAGATCACGCCTGTTAGAGATGTGTCTGGTGGCCATTTCCACACTTCCCCGCAGGGACTGTCCCCGCACGGTGTCACTGCGGGGCCGCGGGGCTGCGGGAGATGCGGGAGATACAGGAGATGCGGGAGACGCGGAAGATGCAGGAGATGCGGGAGATGCCCTCTGCCGCGCTCCGCTCTGCTGTTCCCACTCTGCTGTTCCCACTCTGGAGAAGCGCCCAGAGGGAAGGTTTTGAACAACTGGGAAGCGCTGCGGAGGGTTTGCACGGTCCGTTTGTTAGATCCATGCTCTGCTCTCCGTTATTCCATGAAACTCAGAAATTGCCGCTTTTTTTTTTTTTTTTTTTTTTTTTTTTTTTTTTTTTTTTTTTTTTTTAACCGCCTGGTCAGGAGATTTTGATGTGACATTTTTGTGACGTGATTTCAGCTTGAAAGCCCATCTGCTTTTTCACTGGGGTGGTTTATCCATCACCCCTGTGGATGTTGTAAAGCATAAGACGAGCTGAGCTAATAACCTGATGGGGAGCACAGATTTCCCATGCTTAGCCCATTCATTCCCAGAAGGTTTTCCGGCCCTGAGTAGCAGTAAAACAAATGTCTAAAACGATATGCCACGTTCGGGATGCTGACTATCCGGCTGCAGAGGGAGCCAGTCTCCAGGTAAAGCTCTTCCTCCGTACACCCTTTCCCTGTCAGGTTGTTCTCACGGTCACAGAGATTACTGAAAACCTAGTTTTCCCCTAATATATCTTATCTTGTTCCCCACACGACCATTTCCCAGGCCGAGTTCAAGGAGCTAGGCTCTTTGTCTGGGATTTTGCTGCAAAGGTGAACCAGCAGCTTTGAATGATGAGCCAGTCAGCCAGGGGTATTGGCTGAGCCCTGCCAATGTGAGCACCAGCACACGGTGCAGGTCCAGAGAGTCTGGGGCAGCCTTGGCTGGGTTGGACAGTTGCTGCACAGATGGCTGGAGCTTGCCCAGCACATGTGATGCAGTCAGAGCTATCCAGACCTACCGCATGTGCTCCAATTTCTGCTGCAAATGTAGCAACTCAGAGACCCACCGAGGACCACAGGGACAAATTAATTTGAGGATCCCAGAGTCAGCAGAGCTCAGCCCTCTGGGCAGCCTCGTGGTTTCTTTGCTTTTTCCTTCTGCAGCATGGTGGTAGCAACTTGCTTGGTGTCCCTCGACTTAGAGCCTGGCTACTCCACAGCCCCTGTTCAGAGCAATGTGTTTGCTTCACTAGCTCTTAAAAAGCAAAAGGAGCAGAAAGCAGAGGGAACTGCTCTCAGCTGGGCAGCTCTCAAGCTGCTCTCTTAGGGGTGATGGTGGCTGCCAGATCCGCATCCCAGTTCTGCATCTTGGGCTCTGCTCAAGCAGAAAGCTGTGGAAGGACAAGGCTCTTTATCAGTTCCCAACCCACGGCACGAGGCAGCACTTAGTTTTCCTCGGGCTCTGGTTGCCTGGCTCCTGGCCGTGTGTCTGTATGCAAAGCGTTTTAAATCTACGTGGGCTTGGATTCCTCTTCACCATGGAAACACATAAAATGACAAGTGAGCAAAGGCTGATAGTGCCAGCGACAGGGAATGAGACTCAAATACTTTGTCCTCAGCTTGGAGGATGCTGTTCCTGTTTGATGAGGCTCCTGTGGCCCACGTGGAAGGATCCAGTGTTGTAAGGTCAGGGTCTGCCCCACAGCAGACTGTGCACGGGGAGGAGTTTCTGAGGTGTCTTGGGCTGAAGGGATTTCTGTGGTCACACAGGTGGTCAGTGGCAGAGGTAAGAGCAGGTCTCTGTATCTCAGCCCCAGCCCGGTGCTGTAGCTCCCAGTGCGTGCTTGTCCCATGGCTCTGCACAGGTGAGCACAGCTGCGACCCGTGCTGGGATTTCAAAACCTTCCCTCGTGTTTTTCCAGCGCGAGCAAGCTGATAGAACCTCTTTTGCATTTTGTCTCAGTCCCACGGCCAGGAAATCATCATTTTGTTCTGCCCTTTTTAATCTCAGCTTAGATTTTGATTAAGAGGGTTATAAAAATAATATACGTGTCACTATTTATCACTATCTAGTTCTCTGTTTATATCATTAATAGCGAGAAGCTACTGAAGACAAAGCTTTTAATGGAAAAGCAAACAGTTTTAAAGAGTAGTTTGTTTCAGCCTGTGGTATTCTATATATATGTGTGAATAGAAACCCGAAAGCGAAGGATTTGAGACGGGAGTCCACCTCGGTCTCGTTGCTGAACGAAACCCATTTCTCGGCGTGCCCTGGGTGTGCAGAGCTCCGGGAGCACAAAACGCGCTCGGCACAGCCCGCAGCACTCCGGGAGCGCCGCTGGCACCCGCGCCGCGCTCCGCTCCCGAACAAAGCCCCTCGGCATCTGCGCCGGGAAGTCACCAATTGCCATATGTCACCCTGCTCTGCATATGTTTGGAGAGCCCAGCCACCGGCGCCGTCCCACACAAAGGGGCCGGGGCCGGTGCTCCGCAATCTGCTCGCCCGCCGAGCAGCCGCGCTCGCCGCCTCTGCGAGTTTGGGCACACGAGCAGCCCGGCCGGGTGCTCTGCAATCTGTCGCTCTGGGAGCCCTCTCCGGGGCCCGGCTGTCGTGATCTCCGCAGCCCACGAAGGAATCGGGGCCGTGCCCGGCTCGGCGGGGCTGCGATGCTCTGCCGGGACGGCGCTCGGAGCGCACGAACGGCGCCCCGAGCTAATCCAGCCATTGCCTCGAGGAGTCCTGCTCGTAATTGCTTCAGGCTTGTGCTTGCTTCATGTTTGTGTTCGCTTCATGCATCACCAGCGCAGCCCAGGCTGAGAGTCACTCAGGCTCCCACAGCGCGAAGAAATGGGATATTTCCTTAAGTTACCTGAAGCACATCCTATGCAAACAGCTGATATAGGTGAGGTGAAATAGTGGTGCAATATTTTGCCCCAAAAATAGGGCTCGCTGCAAGACTTCCTTCAGAAACCCTTCAGCTCAAGCCTAGGAGGCATAAAAGTGTCTGCACTGTGAATTTCTCTCCAACAAGACTTTGAGGGGCACAGCCTTGCTGGGGATTGCAGACTGAGCTGCAGCTCAGAGGAACTCCAGGAAAATAAATACCAGCTCCTGAAGGATTCACATCCCCCAGAGGCCTTCTTCAGGAAACAGTGGTACCGGGGTCACCCGTTGAGCAGTGAGGATGTGATAAACTATGGAAGTTCTGTGCCTTCAGATGTACCACTAACCCCACTAGCATCCATCTGGAGACAGTAGAATAGTGTGTGCCTACACAGAACTGAAATTAAGTCAGGGCAGAGAGTTTTATTTTAGTATTTTATTCTGTCTTTATTTATATATATATATATATATATATATATATATTTAATCTAGGTAAGACTGGGTGCTCGTTTCACAGATTGTAATTGCTTATGCTAACTTCTCTCAGGGCAAAGCATTTGGCCCTCTGGGCTGAAGTGTCTTTTGACATACGACTTGTACAATGCCATAAAAAAACCCCTGATGCAGCAGCGTAATTTTATAACAGTCACACATCTGTTTCCACTGACGGCTTTGAAGCCCAGTAATATGGCTAAGTTAGAAAAGAAAAAGAGGAAAAAAAAACACCACCATGCCTGTAGAAATATGACTAATGCCCAGACCTGCCCGTACTTGTTAAAATGTGCTAGAACGACAATGTTAACAGCTTGGCCAAACATCAGAAAATCACTGCTGCATCTGATGCTGTTAGCTGAGTTATTCAGTTACGGCAGAGCTGGAAAAATAGTGATGCTTCCCTGGGCCTCAGGGTGGAGTGGTAGAGAGAGATCTCCCACTCGTGACTGAGAGATGCTGGTAAGACCCCTTGTACAGGCTGTGGGCTGGAAAGCTTCCTGCATTTATCAGTCAGGAATTTGGAAGATGTGCTCACGAGGGGCCCTTCCTGGATGGCACCCCAAAAAGAACCCAAATGACGGTTTATATTTTGCTTGTGAGGCCATCTTCGGGCTGCACAAGGTAAGCCCTGGGTGAGTCGCCAGCCACCGAGAATGCATGCCTGATAATCACTTCCAAATGCCCCACGTCCCCCAGGGTGGGATTGTTTTCCTAAGTCCCCATAAGCTTCTGTGGTTTAGCTTGGACAGGTATATTTCTGCAGCATTGACACCAACAGTGGGATCTGTCTCTTTGGTGTGTATCTTGGCATACCTTTGGGAAGTGAAGGAACAGATCTTCAGATTTGTGCCTCACAGTTGTCCTAAAATGCTGTGCTCTGCCTTCAGGTGACAGGCTCTTGTCATGCCTGTCTTCCAGTGAGGCACAGCTCCCACCTGCCTGGCTGAGAGAGGGGACATCCACCGGGCTGTGCTTGTGCTAAATCCTGCCCACCCAAGCGTCATCCCCTGAGCACAAAGTGACGTGGCAGAGAGGGTCTGTGATAAAACCAGAGGTGCTCTACGCTGTAGTTTCACCTGCCCTGGAAATGGCTCTAAGAATAAAGGACAGTGCTTCAAACAGCCCTTGCCCTAGGCATGTAATTCATTATGCTCTTCGTGCGAGGACACACTGAACTTCAGTTCAAAGAGAAAGGAAAACGCTTTTGCACTAAGCAGAGATCAGATTATTCGGTAAGCACAAAAACCTTTTGAGTAATAACTTCTCTGTGGGGAGTCAGATGGTTTCTACACGCTTGGTAGTGCTAGTTTCCCTTGAACTGTGTAATTCAATTGAGGTGCCTGGTTCAGCTTTTAAACCATCCCAAGTACAGCTGCGTTCCCAGGCTGGCAAAGCCACTGAGCATCTCTTGCAGGGCCAGTATCTGTGTCATTTGGCCTTGATCTTGGAGGGGTACAAGGGAAGTCTAACTCAAATTGAGGTCCATCTCCTCCAGAGACCTACATTCACCAGTAGCTGGGAGTAAACCTGGAGGTAAACTGGTGCTTTAAATTTCTTTTTATCGATGGAGGTCTCCAGGAGAGGCAGAGCCTCTGTCCTTTTATATGTACAGGGTATCACAGAGGCCAAGTGACAGAGAATTAGGATCGAAGCCAGGAGAGTTCATGGCTTATTGCACTGGCAGTGAAGAAACAGAGAGAAATAAGCAATTGACCTGAAATAGAATTAGCAGAAGTCAAGAAGTCAAGATGTTATGGTAACTGGTACAATTTTCCCTCTTTTTAGCAGAGCTGAATATTTAATTCATTTAGCGACTGAAAGTGACAGAAAGGGAGGATGCTGATGGTCTTTGCAAGGGAATGGGAAAGAGAGTATAATGCATTTACTTATATTGGTCGCCTCCTAAAAATACACATAGACTGGGGTAGCAAATACAAGCTGTTCCCAAGTACCGAACTGTGTTTCTGAGTCAGATTGACAGCAAGAAAGCAGAGCACAAACAGGCATTTTTGTATTTTTTCGTTCAGGTGAATCAAACCATTCCAATCTTGGGGCCCAATTTATGTTGATGGATGAATTTCTACTTTATGTATTCAGACTGTGCACCAGAGAAGACTGAGAAGTCAAAAGATCTTACGAAAAAATCTTACCAAATCCCTTTTCTTGAGAGTCCTATTTGCTATTCTCTTAATTAGGCAGGAAGGAATAAGTCTCTCTCCAAAAGAGACTCAGGAGTTGCTGTGCACAGTTATTCATGATGAATGCTGCAGCTCTTCTTTCTGAACACAGATCCAGGGAGGAGAAGGGAGACAAACTTCCAGGTTTACAGCAGATCAGAGGAGGCTCAGTGGCTGGCAGGAATATGGGGGTGGGGAAGAGAGGTGAGACCTTAAGAACCTCTTAAAAATCAGTGACCGCCTCTGCCTACAGGTTACAGGCGTCTCTAAATTGGTACTTCTCTTCCGCTAATTAGTAGTGTCTACAGTGGAAGTGCATATTCTGTCAGCCTGAATTTAGTTAGCTGAGAAGGTAGACTGTGCCTTTTAGGTATTCTTTTTAGGATAAACTCTTCCTATTGGGCATGCTTTGTTATCCTGGGATCCATCCTTCAGTGACTTGATATTGTGGCAAATTTCCTGTATCCCAGCTGGGATCACAAATGCGTCCAGTAAAGCCGTTTGCTTTCCAGGATATCCTAGCATTGAGGGCACACTGAACTCATGGGTCATGATTTGTTCGTACAATCTCTCTCTATATATCTCTATGTAGCCCTATATATCTCTATGCTTCTTCTTTATCTTTATATATATTTATTAATTCTAAGACCATTTACAATGATTCCCTCTATTTAAACCTCCTCTGGATTCTATCTGCTTGTTTGTGCCTCCAGGAAAATCAATCTGTGTGGGGTACTGAGCGCAGCTGCAATAAAGGAGAAAGAAATAAAGCAGACAGTGAAATACGACGTGTTCTCTCCAGAAGGGAAAGTAGAAGCCTCAAGCCAAAGTCCAAAGGTTGCACGCGCTGGTAATGCTCTTATCTAACCTGGTTATACCTGCTGCTTGCAGGTAGACGGATTGAGCCATTCTGCAGTCGTGAAACGAGCACAGCAGGGCCTGAGGAGCCTCAGTGCCTCCCCGTGCTGCACCCCACACTGCAGCGCAGCAGCACACACCAGAATCCTTCAGGGAACAGATGCTGTCTTGGAGCCACAACCTCTCCTTGGGCTTCCCCAAATATCTGGGTCTCTTCGGTGGAAGGGCTGAGGAGAAAATGTGGGCCCTCCTGGGCTCCTGGCTGAGGGACTTTTGTCAGATGATCTTCATATAAGCACAAACCTTGATTGGCTATCACAGGGAGAGGTAAAGCCAGTTTTTACAGGAATTAATACAATCTTGAAATGGAAGGATGGCAGAAACGGATGTTTCTTTTAAAAGACATTTTGGCTTGTTTCTTAGTCTGGCTTTCAAGCTTTTTCATTCACTTGCTGGCAGAGAAGTTTCTACTCCTTTGGCTCTTGCCAAGGCCTCTCTATGCCTAGTGTTTCCTATGCTATATTTTCCTACATATTTCCTATGTTTTCCCTTGTGTGGGGCTGTGCACTCTCTCAACACCAGGGCTGTTACCTAGCTTTCAGCAGAGCTGAGCAGCACTTGCTCTGAGTCCAGAGCTCCAGCTTCTCCTTGGGTACTTCTCTAATGGCTGAACAGCACCTTTCCGTTCCACCTTTGAACAAAAAAGCTTAAATATTATACAGAATTCCTCTATTTCTATTTGTTAAAGAAACTGGGCAACCCCACCCCTCACTACCTGATTTCATGCCTTTTATTTGGGCACTCTGAGAGTGACAAAAACCCAGATATCCCCTCTGTCATCGTGATCATCTCTTGTGCAGAAATGCCTGTCTGTCCTGCCAGCGGATGGCCAAGCACCAGCTCCAGGCATTGTCTTGTTTCCCCAGCCCTGAGTGTGTGTCTGGAGGGCTGTCAGCCTCAGCAGTCCCCTGCTCCCCTGCCCTGCAGACAGGAGCAGCCACCACACACTCTTCCAGTCATGAGGGGCTGACAGACACTTCACAGGTCCAAGCTGGGCAGAGCTATCTGCATGGCTTTTGTTTCCTTGCTCCCCTCGACCTCCCATCCACCTCCCTTCACAGGAAGCCTTTGGGCAGCCCCAATCTTGAATTCTCCACCCCATCCCAGATCCCTCTTATTTGTAAATCTGTCTGCTGCTGCATCCACAGCTTTCCCATGCAGAGACATACCCAAGAAAGACTAATTTGTGCAGAAACTTCTGATGCTGGCAGTGGTCACCTGCAATGATCCATCTACTCAAACATGGAGAGCTCTGCACCTGTTCCCTCAGTATTTCAGTTATTATCTGATCTTCTTCTCCCCTTCCACCACTCAGTGGCTCCCTACCAGTTTATTGGCCATATACATATTAATTCCTAATAATGAGCACACTGTACTCTTTCCTCAGGCAGGTCCTTTGGGTTCATTCCTCTTTCTCAGACACATTTCCAGCTGCCTCTAGCTGACCAACACTGACTTGGGCTCTGCCTTTTTATGCATATGGTCAGAAGTGGTGGGAAATCCTTCTCTGCAGCTCTCTGGAACAGCCTTTACCCTATCTCCTGCTTCATCAGCTTCATCTTCAGATCATGGGTAAATCTTTCTTTCCATTACTATTCCAGTACCTTCAGCTAATTTCCTCCATTGTGCTTGTACTTATTCCCTGGGTGCTACAGGTTGCAGGGGTAGAGGGTTCTCCTCCCACCTCCTCCCCAGCTGAGAAACCACACTGGCCTGGAGCAGGACACGTGGAGAGTCTTCCTGAGCACCTGTGTGGGTCTCTCTCAGTGGTTCTTGAACCCTTGGCCTTGCTCTCTTAGAGTTCCTGTTACCTTTGTACCACTTCCAGCACTGATGTCCTTAATGGAAAGATTTTTTTTTTTTTTTTCATGGGATGAAAAAAATGTTCAGCTGATGCCATAGCTCTGTCTGAGTGCTCTGCCTGCACTGCAGTGAAGAGGAATCGTGGAGCCTGGTGTCCAAGGAATAGCCTTTCAGAGAAGGGCCCACTTGCAGAGAAAGATCCTGCAAAAATGAGGAGGGGGCTGACTAAGGTCTCAAGACCCTCCCTTCATGTAATTACTGCTGATACTGTGTCCTTTGTCATCTGGGAGAGGTGTGAAAGCAGGCCAGGAAAACAAGAGTTAGGAGGAAGTTTGGAGTTTGCTCTTTCCTGCCCCACATCTCCCCGTTCCCTCACACTTACCCAGAGCCCGTCCCTGGCGAGTCTCGGGGCACCTCCCAGTTATTACTCACCACCTCCTCCCTCCAAGCAGGAGATCACTGCAGGAGATAGGCAGCCTGAACCCTGCTGAGACTGGTGTTCTGTCTCGTTAACTCTAGAGGTGAACTGCACTGTCGAGTTTCCGCCCATCGCGGTGTTCTGGCGATAAAGCTTAGCTTCAACCTTCTTGATATTAATCAAAACTATCGTATAATCATAGTCAAACCAATACGGATATTTCACAAAGAAGCCATCAGATTCTCTGTGCTGTGGCACGCTGTGATGTGTGTGCAGTGTGGTTGAACCTAGCACTTCACTGCCTGAGTTTTTCACGTGGGTTCATGTTAAACCTAATGGAAGGGGCCAAACAATAAGAAGACCCCATTCCGCCCTTCATCTCCTCCAAAGAACATAAATCTGTGTCAAAAAAAAAGTGGTTATAACCTGGATGCTGTTCTTGTCCATTTTGCCAAGTAGGAACATTTGCTCACTAAGAAGTTCAACCTCACAGGTGAAAGGATAAGAGAAGGCAAGCATCTTGGAAAAAAAATTAAATCTCAGAGAACATATGATTTAAACTGAAAGGAATTTTTAGAAGTCTTGAGAAAAAAAAAAAACCCAACAACTTATTCTTTGGTCTCTGCCAGCAGGAAAAAAAAAAAAAAAGGAGAAGTACCTTTAAATATGGCTAATAAACTTACCTGCTTGGGGTAGGAAAAGAAATCAGTTTGTAGCTTGTCAAGCCCCTGGAAAAGGCAGCTGCCCATGCAGCTCAGTGCTCCCTTCAAACAGAGGGTAAGTTTGAAAGCTGCTGCCATTACCCTGTCTGCTGGAGGTCCAGAAGGTGGTCCAGAAGGCAGAGCACCAAGGTGCATTGCAAGGCAAGGAGTAATCCTCTCATTGACCTCCACAAGTAAGAGGGATGAAAAGGGGCTTAGACATATTAATCACAGCTCCTGAACCTTTTTTCTCTGATGGCCCCAGCCACCATCCATAGTTGGACACTGCCTTGAACAGAGCTAGGAGACAGCTATGATGCCAAGCGCTCCAAAACTGTGTGTGTGGACATATCTTGAAGCCGATAAAGAGGTTTAAAAGCAGATTTATGAAAGAGAGAACAAACCGAAACATTTGTTTTTTGGCTTTCTGTTCCCATTTGATAACATCAAGGTTGCACATTCATGCTCTTAGCTCTAGGAACTGAGGGGCATGGAAATCAGTATTTTTGAAATACATCAACCTAAACCTATTATGGACTCTGCACATGCACCCAAAGCCACACATCTGTGGAAGGAAGGTGGCTTGAGAAGTCTCCAGTGATGGGTAAGCTGGGAGCAGTCTCTTGCACTTAAGTGTCTTTGCTCACCTGGTTGTTTCAGACACTCTTCTGGCCATGGCTCATTTTGCCCTTTCTTTCTCTCTCTCCTCAAAACGGAGCTGACTGCTCTTCATCTGTCAGGGATGACACAGGGTGCCTTGCTGAGCTTTTCTGGGCTTTATTGAGTCTCCCCAGTGAAGCCCACAAGAACGGAGTCTCCAGCAGCCTTTCCCTTAAGCTTAAGAGGATATGTCCCTAACTAGAAAGGGCTAATAAAAAGTAATACAGTAGGGAAAAAAACAAACAAACAAAAAAAACCAACCCAAACCAAACCAAGTAAAACAAACCAACCAAACAAAAAACAAACAAAAAAGCAGCAAATTATATTTACCTAAGTGAATGTCTGTCTGTTTTGTTGTAGCTTTTATTTTACTCTGATTCTCCTGCCTTCTTCTGATGGACAGCGTTTTGATGGCGATGGTCTTTAAATGATCCTTTTCCTCCCTTTTCCCTGTTCCGTCCTGTCTTCAGCTTTGCATTTTCTTTGAAAAGCAATGCCCTACTATTGGTTTTCGCACAGTCACTTGCACTCTGGCTTTGTACAATTTTTCTTTTCCTCTCACTCCCAGTCTGGTGCCTTTACTCACTCCCTCCTGCCCTTACCACCTTCTAGTGTCCCCTCTGAGGAGACATCAGCAATCCTAGGACAATTCACGGCCATTAACGGGTTAAGTGTCACACCTCCCTACAGGGCAGGTAATTATTTATGAGCATTTCGAAGCTGCCTCCGTTTGGGGTAACAGATTGTTCAGCTGTTCCCGCTCAAGGGGCCCCACACAACAATAGTGAGGCTGCAAAAGGTCAGGGTTGGAATGAACAGCTAGAGCCGTGTGTGGGGACTGCAGACATCTGCTAACACATTGCTGAGCTCTGAGCCCTCCTTTTACTCTCGGGTTTGGGAGCATGAAACGTCCCCTGAATCTGTTGGCTGTATCTTAAAAAAGAACCCCAAACCCCTAGAGAAGTCCGTGGACCACCTATGGATCCTGTGCTCCATAAAATGGCAGGGAGTAACAGGTCTGGCTCCTTTGTTCCCTGCCTGAGCAAACCAGCCCGGCCCCACGCTCCGGCTGGGAGGGGCGGTGGCTCCCACCGAAACCAGCTCCCCAATAAACTCAAGGTGACACTACATGGGGACTCCCAGTCCAAAATGCTGCTTGACATCTTCCCAAAGGTGGAAGATTTATGGGTTTAACCTAAATTAATTAAGAAGCAGAACCTTAATTAAGGAGCAGGCTCCTTCTGAAACAGCTAACACACTTCAAAGGGGTGAAGCCATATACTTAATGGGAACAAAGAAGAGAAAACAGGGTCAAAACAGACCATATCTGTGCCTTGTTCTCACCCCATTCATCTCACACACGGAGCGGGGCGGGGGGTGTGCTCTGCTGGCATTTTAAAAATAGCAGTGGAACATCTGCCACCCAAAGAAGAATTGGGGAGTGTGGAAGGGGCATGTGGTTCATTCAAAAGCCACTGCCCCCCATGGAAGTAGAGGATGAGCCAGATGTACTTTTGTTTTTTTCTCTCTACCAAGTCCCGGTCTTTTCCCCTTTGATTTCATTTGATGCAGGATATCCCTCTTATTCTTTTTTTCCTAGCCAGGCAGTTTCACTTTGTGAATGCAGGAGGCAAACTGATCCTGTTTCATCCTCTCATCATACCAGGTACAGCTGTCAGCTGAGGGGCGGGTGGTTTAAGAAAAAACAAGAAGTGAGTCTCTTGAAAACATGGCACATTTTTTTAGGACCTCAGTTTTCGGAGTGCTCACTTCTTTCAATGTCCTGGAAGTAACAACCTCAGACAACTGCTGTGCTTCTCAGTCAGTTCTAGTTGCTCAGTTAATGGTGTATTTGTACCATTTATTCCGTAATATTTTGAACAGGCCATTCCTTCTCCTGGAATGAAGAGGGATGGGTGGCTTTTCCCATCGTAATGGTGTGGTTTAAAAGATGTTTCATGAAAATCCACCACTGTTTCTTTCGGAAGACACATGAACAAGAACTAGGATGGTGGATTCCTCACTGAACACAGCTTCCAGGTGTGCCAGCCTTGAGTGCCATCCCTCCAGGCTTCTCTAAATCCTTCTGGATCTCGCTTTCACCTTTAGGAAGGCACACAGGCACTGCTGCAAGTCTGGCCTTGTGCTGTTTTGGAAAAGGGTTTTGAAAGCTACACCCAACATTAGGAAGAGATTGATGTAAGAGATTACGACAAATGCACAAAACACTTTCATTTTCTTTATTTTCAATTGATACTGTATGAATACAAAGTTTCTAGAAAGCTACAAAAATTCTACCACTTTATCAAGAAGGCATCAAAATGTGTCACTTTGCAAAGACATGAAAACACCTGCAGTAACCGACACAAAAATAGCATTTTTAGAGTGATGAAATAATTGCACTTAACTGTCATGGATATTAAAGTTATCACACATATGTACCGCGAAAGCTAGAATACATTTTTTTTTTTTTTACAAAGCACTTTATAAAAAAATTCTCTGCACACAAAACCTATAATTTTCATATTACTATCATACTAAAGATAAATTCACTTTAAAGCCAACACTTAAAACATTTTAAACAAACAAAAAAAAAAGGTACCAGTACCTACACACAGACAATAACAAATACAAGAATACTGTACTGCCAAGAGGTTTGACTGAAACTCCTTTTGAAAGCTTCTGCAAATATGTTAAGAAAACATTGGAGAACATTCAGTTTTTTCCAAGAGCCTTCCCTCACTGTCTAACCTAGAGGTACTTTATCATCAAAAGGCAAGTTCTACATCAAAAGTTACCAGCAGCAGTACAATATTAAAGTAACCACTGACCATATATGAATATGCTTAAGTCACAAACCCATTTTATACACATTACACAAATAAACATAAAGTGAGAATTCCATTAAGTCATTTACAAATGTGAACAAATGCACATGGCAAAAAAACCCCAAAACAAAACAAAAAACCCAACCTGTTTTACATAAAATGTACTGAAGAATTAAAGGCTATTCAGGTTTTCAATGTTATAAAATTCTTTTGTCTTTTTTTTTTTTTTTTTTTTTTCAGGCACATATTGTATTTTTTGTCTGCAGTCATGAGCCTGAATCAGAGGCCCATAAAACAAAACAAAACAAAAACAAAAACACATATTCTGTAAGGAGGTAACAGGGATCCATCTCCTTTTAGTCAACTGAGTGCATTTAAGATTTAATTTACACACTAAAACTAATTACATGATCTCAGCGAGAATGACCTGAAAAGTTAGAAGATGAAGATGTCCAGAGTGTTTCTTGTACTTTGACTTATCCAGCCTCAATCTTTCTTGGGGGGAGGGGCTAAGCATCTGGTTATGAAAGATAAGAAGGGGGGGGGAAAGGAGATCATCCTGAGCAAAGGACAAAGCTGGGCTCTACTCCTCACATCCGCCTGTGCCCAGGCACGTGTATCCTCACGGGAAAAGGAAAGCGGGGACAACATCAGGACATCAGGGCTCTCAGTGTGACGGACTGAGGGCTCCAGGGAACTCCCCAGGGCACTGCTTCGGGCAGCAGGCATGCCCCGGGACTCGCAGTGGAAAAATAAATAGATACGGATTAGCACGTCAAATGTCGTATCTGCCTGGGACTGGCCAGTTACTTACATTCAACATTAATGTACACCCTTCATTATTCCCAATAGCCCATCCCGTGGGGGCTCCACGGGACAAGCTACTGCCAAGCTGAGCTGCAGCTGTGGTGGAGAGGGAAAGTGAGAAACAGGCATTGGATCTGCGATTCCTTCAAAATAGTGGTGCAGTACCTAAACAAAATCGGTTTGGAATTCAAGTAAGTAAAACTACATTTGTTAGTAGTAATTTTTAACAGCCCCAAATGGTACCATTATGCTCGTTTGAATGAGGCAGAGGTGTAGTTTACCAAAAACATTGACTAGCACAGCCAAAATGTTTGGCAATAACTGAAAAAGTATGTTCTGCTTGTGGGCCAAAAGTGTCTTTGCCCTGCCTCAGTCTCATTGAGTTCAACAGGATTACTTGTCTTATAGAGGTAAGTGAGATTTAGACCTTGAAGGAATAACAAAAATAATATTTTAGAGAAAGGGAAATTGAATTATCACAATATTTACCACACAGTGTCACAATATTTCTCTATATAAAAAGTTAATCTTAGTTTTCATCAAATACTTTAAAAATCAAGTTAACATTGTATTCACAACTATATAATCCCTCTGACAGCTTTTGGTTTTGCTGATATTTGTTCTTTCTAAAATTGTTAAAATGTTGCTCCTCTTCCCATTGATTTCAGTTGTGGTGGAGAGTATGGCCCCCGTTCACAGAAGGTATCGAATACAGACACATTATTAGGAGGAGTTAATTTTTTTTCTTTCTTTCTCTCTTTCTTTCCTTTTTTTTTTTTTACTTCCTTTTTTTTTTTTTTTTTTTTTTTTTTTTTTTCTCCCCCCAAGACATCACCTGGGAGGAAAACAAAACAACCCTGTGTTTTGAGTCGTGCTGGCCAGAGTTTCCCCACCAGCACCTTCATCCACAACGCTCACACTCAACATTTCAATGCTTAAACCCACACGATTGCATTTATCCTCTCTATGCTCAGTTCTCCATGTTCCTTTTGTTTTATGCATCTGACCTTCAGCATGCACAACTTTGTAAACAAAATCTTCTGTCTAAGCAAAGAATCTTCACAGATACCAAAACGTTATTAGAGGAGATCGATGAAGCCATGTTTGTCCACTGAAATTCTGCAGGATACGGATCTCTCATTATGCAGATGTGTGACCGGATGAAGAGAATATAAATGGGAATATTTTCATTTTTATATCACAGACGAATCAGTTGCTGGTTTGCAATGCTGTCAGAAATGGCAAACAGTAGATTTTTCTTCAGCAGGCTGATCATTAGCAAAATCCCTTTGCTACGAATGGTGCTCTTTTGTGAATGGAGGCCTGTAGATTCAACTTATTCCAATAAACCAAAGGCATTACGGTGATAACTAAATATTTTTGGTCTCTCTACAAATTGTCATTATTATGGCAGCACTTTTCTAAGCTGGAATTTCAAACCAAAGGCACTTTCATGCTAGAGTGCAGAAGAGTCACAATTAATTATTTGGTCATGAAATTTAAAAAGGCAGCATTCATTAATACAATTCACTTTTCACGGAGAACTAGGGATCTGTAACCTTTCCTTTTGGTATAGACATCTCACTGCAATGGGACTGACTTGTACAGACAGCTGGCTGAGACCAGGCAGTCAAAGAGCGTTTCTGCGGGGAAAAATACGGATATTTTAAAAATGGAACCAATTAATAAAACAATGTATAAAATTTAATGTTAAGAGGCTAAAAGGTACTTCTAATATAATGCTAAGGCACTGCATATTGTAATGCTTTGGCAGCTCTCAATTAAAAGGTTCCTACAAAAAAGTAACAGTAACAAGAGAAGTACTTCCAGCTTACAAAAGAGCTCACAGTTTACAGGCAGCCTGTTGGACTACACACCCCACACTCAACAGTTGAAGGATTAAGGCTTTTAAGAATTATCATATACAGGGTATGGATCATTTACAGAAGTGTAAAGAAAAGACGATGGAAGTAGTTTCCCTAACATTACATGTGTGAACACCAATAAACATTGTGACTGTTTAAACCCTATAGTTATGGCATATGTAGTGTGCCAGATCCTACTAAAAAAAACCAAACCTGTACCTGGTTTTGCAAATTGACTTACATACTTTATATGCCTTAAAGAGTTTGCTTGTTATTAAAAAAAAAAAAATAAAAAAAATCACCAAACCCACAATTCAAACCCTAAATAAAAGACAACTTTAGAACAAAAACCAAAAAGTAGTTTTTGACTTGTAACACCAAGTGCTTAGAATAAAGGGCTACCATTAGGCTGTTACAATGCAGTGCTTTTCCTGACGTGATTGTTAGTGTTAAAAATGAGCATTAAAAGAGACCTTGCCATGGACACGTTTCTCTGTTCACTTCGCAGAGTGAACAACTGAAAGATCATCAGCCCTAATATCCGCAAGCAGGTAGCAGCTAGACATCACAGCAACCATCCAAACCATCCACCTCATGGAGCTCAGATCAGGCTGAGGGATTAAAGCAGTCTCCCTACCCCTCGGTGATGTCTGCACCCTCCTCGAACCCGAGACCTCACTGGCGTTAGGGATGCTCCTGGTCTGACCCACCACCTCGCCTAGGCTCTTGTCTAGTCCAGACATTTCAACAGTGGGCAATTCTAGCAGCAAGGACTATGCAGGAATATAAGTTAAAGAAAAGAATTAGACTTGCTCATTTGAAGACTACAGCGCTGGGCCTGGGACGCTTAAATTGTGCACGGGATCTGTGCTGGTTTTGCACTAAATTGGCTTTTGGTAACAAGGAAAAAGTATGATACTACAGGAACATATCATAAGGGGCAGGGAGGAGGGGGCTGCTAAAGGTGAACTTTGAGTCAGGACTGCAAAAGACTTTCCTAAGAACCCTCTTTGCTGATAACTCATCACTGATCCCTAAGGTGGCTTGTGCTTGGTCAGCCTTTCAGACAAATGTTTTGCCTGAGAAGCCTCTGCTGACCCAGCACCTGCCCAAAAAACTTCTGCTTGGGCAACGAGGGGCAGCAGGAGGAGAGGAGCTGAGCACCACCCTCTGTCCGGAACGGGATGGGTGAGACTGCTGCTCTCACCCCAGATAATCGCTCACACCCATGGCCGTGGTGTGAAGCTTTACAGTGTTAAAATATCTCCAGCTGTGCTTCACTTCCTGGAGTCTTCCCTGAATTTATCAAAAGGGTGAACACTACCATGTCCAAGAGGACAGCAGACCAACCCCACGTGGTAGGCATGCGTTTGTTTCGGATAAGGTCTTTGACAGACCTGGGGAGACAACTGGGAGAGGTGTAAAAGCACCATGATTAAGAGGAAAAAAGAGAAAAAAAAACCAAAAAAACCCAAACCCAAAAATTCTACACTTCCCAATCTTCTTTGCCCGATGTTGGTTGCGATTTTCTAGCGTCTCACAGATATTAAAGCTGCTGATCCTTTCAGAGGTGTGCACACTCTTCTTTCAAACACATCAGTGTTTTGCTCTCTGTTTGCGAATGACTCGATGCTGTCGCAATGTCAGTTGTTTCCGTTCATCTCTTGATTTCAGAGTCGCAAGTTTTTTTGCTCAACTTATTAGAAAACATAGTTGTCCATATAAAATATAACCGCACACACAAGACTACATATAATGCAAGTCTAAATCTTCAGTATTCACCTACTTATTGCAAAATGAGCCATCTTTATCATTAAATAATCAAATTTTCATATTAGTACAATACAACTTTATACTCTTTTAAAATACACTAGATATGTTAGGGGTAAGGGGTGATGTTTTCTTTTTCTGCAACACCTGTTTGAAGGTTTAATGGATTAGAAGATTAGTTTTAGCGTTGAGAAAAAAATACAAAATTTGCCTAATTTTAGGACCTGTCTGTTTCTATCAGGCATTTCTTAAGGCTATATTTTTCATTTGGTTTCAAACAGAAAAACGTTTCATTTTAAAAAATAATTTAGTGAATTACATTCGTCCATATCTTCCACCCTAATTAGTTACAAAGATAATTCTATAGAGATTATTAACTTTGTGTACTCATTTACAGTTATAGCTAAAGATTCATTTCAATTCCACTTGCATTGTAAAACAAGTATTTCATGTTGGAAAAAAACCCAAAATAAATTCTTATAAATGCTGTCAGTTTTTCCCCATGGCAAATGCTCTGTCATACATTTTTCTATCAGAATTAAAAATAGGCCTCCACAGACAGAGGCGTTAGGTTCTTAAATACAGTCTTCCCAAAGAACTGTGGTTTACAAATTTGAAGAACACTTAGTTTTAGAAATAATTTTTACAACTGTACCAGAATTTCACAGCTACAATTATATATGAACACATTAAAAATGACTTCACTAAAACAGGATTTAGAAAAATGTGGGTGAAAGTTGGGCCAGAGGCACTGCCACTTAGTGTTGAGGTTTACAGTCTGTGTTTCGATAAAGAAGTGAAATGAAGTGTATATATAAATAACTGCTCAGTCCTTTACAAGCCTGTAGATGTGATGCTGTGCTCCATGTTCGCTGTTCGACACTTCGAATACACAAGCCATGCAGAGCAGGGTTTCTTGTGTATCCCTGTTTGTTACCACCTGTGTGGGGGAAGGAAGAGGCAGACAGAACATCACACCCCTGGAACCAGCAGGGCTGATACAAGAAGTGACCCGTGCCACCTCGGTCCTGCCCCAGTCCCCATGGCTCTGAGAGCTGGCTGAGGTGCCACCACAGAGCAACAGGGAAAGCAAGCCGGGTCGCTGGATGAAACTGGCTCAAAGGCCACCACGTGGGCCATTCTCTGTGCTTGAGGTCACCTCTTGGGCGTCTGCTGCCTGTTTTCCCCACCCAAGGACTAATTAACACCGCTAACCTCTGCAGCACCGAAACCGAGCCCCATAAGGACACGTTAGGGGAACGCAATGGTTCAAAGTTACTGCCTCAGGCTCTCTACAAACCCCAGACTCAAAGGGGAAAAAACGGAGAAGTAAGCTGAAATTTGTGGAAAATAACAAAAGATGTTTGTTCACACTCACAGCCAGCTGAGCCTTTTCATCCTGAGCGTCTATAGCGCCCAATTCCAGGAGAATTATTCTGAAGTCACTGGGGTGGTTTGTTTGGTAAGCAACAGTGACTAAAGGGTTTGGAAACTGGTTCCCAACATTATAAGCTGAGCGAGCCATACAAAGCCTGAGAGTACCTTAGAAGTGGAAAAAAAAATTAAAAAGCCAGTCCATACCAATAAAATTGTGAAGTTTTCCAAGACGCTGTTCATCATGTATTTCTCTGGTAAATGCTTCAGCTTGTGTATGAAGTTGATCATATATTCACACATCGGAGAGCGGTTTATCCTGTACACAAACCGGCCGTTCTCAAACCTTGCATATTCAGTCTAAAAAACAAACAAACAAACAAAAAAAACATTTAGAACATGATAATTCAGATAATTCAGAGACAGAAAAAAAAGTGACTGGTAAATATGTTTTTCTCTCTCTCTTTTTTTTTTTTTTTTTTTGTAGACAGGAAAAAGAGAAAGTGGCTCAGACACACAGATACGCCTGCCCGCTGACTCCCTGCCTGACCTATGTAATGCCTTGCTTAACATCCAAGGGATTTTAATTATCAAAAATTATAATATCACTACTGGTTCTCTAACTTGCGAATTAACAAACTAAATAGATGAGGATTATAAAGTCCCAAACTGAGTAAAAATTAATTGAGCCAATTAATTGCGGTGAGACAATTTTACAGGAGTTTTGAGGCACCTGTCTGCAAAGGGAACAGCAAAAACAAGCTTATATATTTATGCTCAAGTGCACACATACAAATGTAGATATATTATTGCACGACTTAATAGGCAATTTACGAACTACAGAAAGACGTAGGACTACAGCTGCAAGAACGCCAGACTGACTTAGATTGCTGAGGGAGGGTAAGGCGGTGGCTCTTGGACTTCTGCTCTCCAGCTACCAATTGCTCAGATGGTGGTTCATGAGGGTTTTTGGCTTTCTCTAAGCTTGGAATAATGGAAATTATTAAAACCTTTTTTTTTTTTTTTTTTTTTTTTTTTTTAATGGTCAGCATGGTTAGAAAACATACTTAGTTTAAGAAGGACATAAACAGTGACCAGGACATCTGTAAAGGCTCAACCTTCAGCTCTAGGCTAAAATTCCCCCAAAACAACTGTTCTGTACACGACAGATGTGGGTCTGGGGCTTAGCCCCCATCCGCAATACCACTGTACAGCAAACCAACCAGAGACCTGACCACACCACACAGGTCTGTGCGTAGAAAAGGTAAAAAATGATTAAAGGCACATATCCCATCACAACACCCACCTCTACTTTTTCTACTACTTGCTTTCCAAATGAGCAGACTTTGGTGGAACAGGTGATTGTCATGTTTTCTGAGCTCTCGTACTGACTGGTGACTCCGTAAAATGCTCCTGTATCATCTTGGATGTTGCAGTTTAAGTCGGCCTGTGGGGAGAAAGGAATGCATGGTGAAGATTTGATTTTTCATTTGACAGGGTGAGTAGCATAAGCTGTCACTAGCTCACCATTCTTTTCAGAAATAAGGGGGGGAGCTTAACGGCAATGACAGTGACAGCAGAAAAAGTCTGGTCAGGGAAGTAGCTGCCTAATTGTTGCAGTAAAAACCTTAGGAAATCAACAATTCATTGAAACTTTGGACAATAAAAGATGTCCCAGTATTTCTGTGGGCTACAGGTGACGTTCTTGTCTGGCAGATAGCTGAGGAAATCCCTGGAGCAAAGGAATGATCACCTGCGAGGAGCCTGGCTCCAGAGCCAACCCCTCCGAAGTGAACCTGCCTTGCTGTCCCAAATTCAGCCGAGCCACCTCATTCCAGAGAGGCCACTGCTCACCTTCTCCTTCTCCTTTCTTAAAGCAATGAAATCCTTGTGGCAGAAGAAGACAGCTGGGCACCACAGGACGGGTCTCTGATAAGGCTCTGCCAGGCCATATGGCATTGATTCAGCAAAACGCTCATGGAGCAGCGTGAGGCAGCCCCCAGGCTTCCCGTGTGCACAGAGCCGTGCCTACCACCAGCAAACACTGCTGGAAGGATTTGCTGGCTCCCAGCATTTCCCTGCAGCCTCAGGAACAGCCCAGCTGCCTTTGATAGCTGGCATCAGAGACCAAGACTTGTAGGATCAAGTGAGGAACAGCGCTACCTTCAATTATTCATGTCCGAATCCAAGCCCCGTGCACAGCAGGATTAATTTGGCCACAAAGCAACCACACAGGTCACCTGCTGAATCTGGCCTCCCCGGGCCTGCAGCAGTGCTGGAGCTGTTCTGCCACTCTGCTCTTTGACATCATGGACCCATTTGCAAAAGCCCTCCACTTAAAAGCACGCTAATATGGATACAGGCAGGCTCCAGGGATGTGCACAGCTGGATTTGTTGATTCAGGCATTAGCTCTGCTGACATCTTTGATGCTCAGAGAGGGAGTGGGCAGGGTTTTCCTTTCATGTGGAAATAGCTGATCAGCTACTGCAGCATGACAGCAAAGAATCACCTGAACTTGAAAGTGACGCCGAGGTGTGCGTTTTAGCAGGGAAATGCACCTCTGCAGCTGTTTCACCTACAAGTCTAGCTCTGCTTGGTTCTATTCCTAATACAGAAATGGAACACAAAATGCTTGACAGGTACCTTCATGTTTACTGTCAGACTTTTTAAACACCCTGCTTACAGGTATGCTTACCTATGCCCCATCCCTGGAAGTGTTCAGGGCCAGAGTGGATGGGGCTTTGAGTGACCGGGTCTAGTGGAAGCTGTTGGATTTAGGAGGTATCTAAGGTTCCTTATGACCAAACCATTCTATGATTCCACTGTGGAGCACTACCCACAGTTCAGGCCATTTGTAACTGCTACTTGATTTTTAACTTGGCAACAGCTCATTAATCCTCCTTAGTGTCTGCAGTCCTTATTTGTGGTACGGCTTTGTGAGGCAATATTCTGATAACAGCACACACCGAGCAGGTCTGTGGTACAGGGAACACACAGGTCTAAGATTACTTGGGGCTGGCTTTGTAAATTAATCAGTGGAGCAGCCTCCTGGGGTTTGCACACAGTGACACAAACAGCCCCACGCTCAGGTATTTTGCATAAGAGGAAGAAATCCTATCGCGGTTCCACCTCGTCTCTCGCACCCGCCTCGCGCCAGGCCAGCGGTTAATGTTTAACGTGCGTCTAAAGCAGGGCTGTCGCAGGGAGCTGTGAGGAATTGGTCAGAGCTGATAGAAAATGTGCCATTTTCCACCACAGCTGGCCTGCAAGCGAAGCATGGCAAACATCTAAACACGGCAAACTGCGGCAGCCGCCGGCCACCGCTGCTCCGCCGGAATTGCTGAAGAAGAGGGATTTCTGCTAAAAAGAGTTGCACTGCTGCAGTTAATGATAATAATAATAATAATAGAAGTAATCCCTTAAAATGCAGTTATTCCTGCTGCTACCACAACTGCAGTTTTACTAGCAAAGCATTTTTTTTTCCTTTCAGAGAGGAGCAAAATATTTAAGAAATCATAACTAAATCACCCCTCACAATTTCCCGTTGTCAAAAATCCACTGCACAGACCTTGCATTTCGAGCTGCAGTAGTAAATCTTTAGAGAGTTAAAAAAGGATAACTTTTTTATCTGCTGCCTTCTGATTTTGAAGCCCATTGAACAAAAAAAAATCCAATTGTTCTATTTACACGCTGACATTTAACCTGGAAAAGTAACACATGTGGCCATCTGTCACCCTGTTCACTCCCACAGCTCTTCCAGCCCTTGCTGAAATCGCTGGGAGGTCTGTGTACACAACATATCCTGGTTGGGGCCTGATGTTTCAGTGAATAACACTTGAAACTATCACTCAGTTGTCATGATTTACTCTTATGCAATCACAACATGGTTGCAAAAGTCCCATGATGATCAGATGAGAATTTACCTTTATGTACTTGTTTGCTCTTTTTTTTTTTTTTTTTTTTTTTAATCTAGCACACAGTAAAGGTGTTTTCAAGGAAGGACAGAATTCTCTTTGTAAACAGTTTTCACATTCAACTAATTGCTGAGATGGCTGAGAGCTGAAGACTCCTCAAAAAAGTCTAACACTAGCGTTGAAAAATCATAGGAGTTGGCAAGCACATGCTCTTAAATGAAGGCTTCACCAAAGCCTCTTTTAGTACTATAACAATTTTGTCTTAAGGATTTAAGAATATTATTATGGTTTAAATAGTAAGGGATTTGTCTAAACATATACATCTGAAAGCTGAATTGTAGTTTTCAAACTGATGAAATTAATTTTTTTTTTTTTCTTCTCCAAAAGGTTATGGCAAAAAAAAAAAGAAAAAAAAAAAAGAAAAAGAAAAAGAAAATAGTACCTTTGTGGCTGTGAGAGTTGTAGATGTGGGAATAAAGTGATGTGTTATAAATGAATGCCCTGGCATTCAGCTTTAGCTCCTTACTACAGTATTGATTCCAGGGCTCCTGTCTACATTTTAGAAGGGATGTTGGAAAATTGGAAAGTGTTCAGCAAAGAGTTACAAGAATGATTTCAGGTCTGGAAAACATCCTTTGTACTGAATGACTAATGAAACTCCATCTACTTACTTTTTCCAAGGGAAGTTTTTCCATAACCTTGTCATAGCCTACAAGTTGCTACATGGGGAAGAGCCTTCTCCTAGATTAAATCTCGCAGAAAAGGGCATTAAAGGGCAGAAAGCTAAAGCTAAGCAAAAGAAAAATGAGAAACAAGGCAGGAATGGCCATGGAATGCTGACACAATTCTCAGATGAGGAGAAATCACCTTTACTTGGGGTCTTTTTTAACCAACTGAGTATCCCATAGGGATGCTCTGGTTCGAGTAGGCTTGGTATTGTCCAAAGGCAAACATCACTTAGTGAGGTTCACTGCCTGAGCTACATGACAGGCAGGACTACATAAATATAATAACAACAAAACTGAAATACAGAAATTTATGTTATTAGTCTTCTCCTTATAATTTCCTGTTTCAATGATGCCAGTGAAAAAGGTGACAACAGCCAAGTCTCTGGAGTGCTGCTACCAGCTCTGGTGCATTATTTCCACGGTGCTCTGTCTCCAGCTCTTCTCCTGCATTTCAGACACAGGTTGCAAGCTTTCCTGAGCTGTGAAACAGCTTTCCTTCCTTACAGCTTCTCAGGCAGTGGTGCTCTGGGCTCCAGGCACTGGGGCTGGGGAGCACTGTTGCTGCCTACACAGATAAATAACTTTCTGACTGGTGACTTCAACTATATTGGCGTGAGTTCAAATATTATGGCATTTCAAACATTATGGGATGATCACGCGTGATGAACAGGAGTCCGTTTACTTGTCGAGTTTTAAAGATCAATACAATTTCAGGGGGAAAAAACCCAAAACCACAAATGGAATTTAAAAATTTCTTTTTCTTTACTTTCAAGAGTAAAACCCTAATTTAGATTTATTTCTGAGCACTGAGTTTTATATTAGCTGAATGCACTTGGAGGTGGAAGAGGCGCTCAGATTTCTGGCACCCTACCTCCTGTGCAAGAGATGATTAATTCATTAATAAAGCACAGCTTGTCAATGGGTGGCACTGGAAATATTCAGAGTACCAAGTGTTCAACACACTGAATGGGGAAGTCTCTGCCAGTGTGCTGGAGCTTGCACCTAAAGAGAGATGGCTGCAACCAAAACAAAGAGTAAAAAATAAATTAAATTAATAATAAATTAATTCCTTTCCCAAGAGCTCCCAGGCTCTGTGCTACAGGCAGGGGCAGAGGGTAGGGCGCTTGTGTAATAATAACAGCTTTGGCTAACAGAAAAGCAACTCCAGCAAAAAATTGCTGAGAAGAGTCTAAATCCATCCTGCTGAGTAGAAGGAAAACAGCACCTACTGGAAACAGTGGGATCTGGGGAGGGCCAGAGCAGTTTGCACTGGCACTCAGTAGTTAGCGTGACGCGCATAAGGTCACTTATTAACAACATATAGGTCTGAGCAGCTGCTGGCTGTGGGGAGGTGTGCTGCTCATGTGCCTCCCCTCCTCCTCTGCAGAGCTCCACCAAAGAGCAGGGATTCCAAACTGTGAAGCAATTTTTTCCAACGGGAGCATCTGGGCCGTTGGCACGCTGCTGTGCGGCTCAGGAGTTGTGTCCAGGTCTGCCACATGGTTGGGCTGGTGACGGACAGGCCAAGCTGCTCCGGCCTCCCGGCCCCTTCCACTGGTTATCCAGCATCAGTCTGCACAGGGCTCCTCCTCAGCACCACGCCAGCTCCCTGTGCCAGAGGGCTGAGATGGGGGAAAGAAAATGGATGGCTGCTTTCTTCCATATCTAATTTGTTTTGCATACATTTGCATGCTGGCCATGGAGCCATTCATGTTCCGGGCCCCATTTGTGAGCTGCAGATCATTTGCCAGTCAAGCTCTGTGTGTGTGTGTGTGTGTGTGTGTGTGTGGAGGGAACTCCAAGATTCTGGATTATGCAATATAAATTACACGTAAAAATAGAAAGAAAGAAAGAGGGGGGGAAAAAAAAAAAAAAAAAAAAAAAAAAAAAAGGCAGTAGCCGCAATTGTGCGTGAGTGAATGAAGGGCACAAAGAATCTCAGCACCTTTTAAGACGGCTGGAGGCACATGGGGATAAATTCAGGAGGGGGTGGGAGGAGACCACAGGCACAAGCCATTTCTGAACACTGATTACATGGGTAAATTGTTTGTTCCAGT
The DNA here is from genome assembly GCF_015227805.2 of Hirundo rustica. NCBI lineage: Eukaryota > Metazoa > Chordata > Aves > Passeriformes > Hirundinidae > Hirundo > Hirundo rustica. Next base: position 57,820,656 of record NC_053455.1, on the reverse strand, counting down.
GTAACACAAAGAGAAGGAGCATTATTTTTCATGCCACAGCTGTTTTGAATAAGAATAGGAATAAACTTAACTATCCTCCTCATGTTACTTAGCACTAATTATGGCATATATTTACATCTATAAAACAGTGAAATTTTGGGAGACATAATTTAATGCCCCTTTATTGTGTAGATTCCTTTATTTCCATCCCACATTTGAATTTCAAAAATGTTTAGGACTTCAAAGCATCTTTAAAAGCTTGCCCTAATTATAATATGCATTACTTTCTAAAACTCCTAGTTTGCATTGCAGATTCCTGCAAATAGAGGCATTCATTTTAAACATCAATTAATATCATCCACGCATCTTCAGATGAGTTTGGGTCTTTGTTTTGGAGTTGCAGTGAGCTCTGGCTAAGCTTTCCTCAGTTAGAAGAACAGTTCAAGCTACTGCAAACACTTAAAATTAAGCCACTGGATCAGATCCATAGAAAGCCTGACAGGCCAACATTAATTTATATCAGTTGTTTCTTTTTCCAATTGTGTCACCAATGAGGGAACATCCATCCTTCCTTTCAGATATATTTGGCTCCCAAACCTGTCGCTGTAGCTGCAGAAATCAGAGTTCAGGTTGGCACAGAGCATTTGGCGGCGTGAGAGACACAAAATCCCAGCGTGCTACTGCAAGGCGTGCTTACAGCAGCATTAAGGATCCCAGTGGAGGCAGGACCCACTGCACAGCGCTGTAGGTTACGTGGAAAAATCCTGCAAAATTTGCCTCGGAATTTGCAGCTGGGGGATTGAGGCAAAACCCGAGAGAGAAATAACAAAGTAACGGCAGCAGAATTTAGTCTAGGAGGCCTAAGTGCATTGTTTAGAATCAGAGAATTTAAGAACAGTAGTGAGCAGTCAGTGGGGCTAGCACTAGATGTGAACACGGACAGAACCAACAAAAGAAACCAGCACAGGCACCCGGTGTTGACTTAGCTTTTAGACAGGCTAATGGGAACTTCAAAGAGCAGAAAACTTTGGGGCTATTCCCAAGTCACAAAGACAGTTTAAATACAAACTAACCACCAAGAATACTGACCACACTCAGATTGAGGTCAGATGGCACAAATCATTCCTGGTTGTTTTGCATAGGTTGGGCTTAGCCCCATGAAGTGAGAGAAGCAGGATTGTGCAATCAACCTGCACCAGGGGAAAGGTTTCCTCTGCAGATATTTTCCAGCCCTTCCTGAATTCTGCATCAGGGTTCTAGGACAGCTTTTACATTTGTTTAGGAACTTTTATTTTGTTTTAATTCTGTAACCCTGCAGTCTCGAGTCACATATCCCTGTCACACAAACTTCCCGTGCCACGCCATTGGGACGTTGTTCCTTAGTTACAACATACCCAGTAAAACTCCCTCTGTTATTGTAGAAGTCTGCCTCTGTGGCAATCTCCCTGAGCTCTGCGCTTCCCAGTGACTACCTGGGATAACGCAGAGGAACAGAGTCATTGCATTGCAGGTGCAAGACAAGGACCAGGGCATTGCATTGCAGGGCGTAGAGTTGGTTGTTTGAGGTGGTGGAGGAGGAGGAGGAGGAGTTTCCTTTTGTACCTCCTGCGCCGTTAGGTAGGAAGGGGCCCCAAAGTGTGACATCCAGATGTGTCACCAGGACCGGGGCCAGAAGCTCATCCATTCCCAGCATCAGGTTGTGTTTCCCATGAGATACAATCTGCATGAACCAATAAAGCTCAGCTTGCTTTGTACTCCATCCCGGTGCTGCCTTGCTAAGTCAACTCCACAACTGGCAAGTGTCTTCTTGCAAGATCTCAGACTGTTCCCCTCCCACTTTTTTTTTGTAATCAAACCTTATTACCGAAACCAGGACAACAGGGAAAACTGTGCTGGTGAGCAGCCTGAAGCAGAACTAAATGGGAAAGAGCCAGAGGAGTATTCTTTCCAGCTACCAGAGCTCAGCTGCTTTCTGCCTTAGTCATCCTCAGCACAAATGCTCATCTGTGGTCTTCCTGTTTCCCAAATACCCATTCCACAGCACGATTAATGTCTAAACAAGATACCCTTTGTGCTGCCTCCAGTGGCACGCTGACTCCCCTTAAATCCCATTTGCAGGGTGACCATCCCTTCTGGCACCAAATCCTCACCTTCACTTTCAAGCTTCTCACGTCATGACGCTCTCCTGCTTCCCTTCTCTGGTTTGCCTTGACTTCTTTCACTCAGACCCTGCTGATTCTCTGACCCTTTCCTTCACTGATTCTCCTCAGAGTGCTTTCACACCTGCACTTATCTGCCCAACCAAAATTCACTTTCCTCTTTTACCCACTAAAACACCCACCACGATCACCCAGGATGCAGTAGCTCACAATGCTGAGCAAATGATGGATGGCTACACGGTAATGAAGGAGGAAGACAAGACAATAGGAAGGATGGGAAGGGGGAAATGGGAAAATAAACGGTGAGACAGAGTATTGGGACTAAGCAATAAGCACACATCATGAGCAGAATCCGGGAGGAGGTGAACTTACAGAGTAGGAGGAGGTAGCAGATGATGAGAGAGTAGATACTTATTCAGAACCGGATACTTAATTCAGCCAAAATTAATCTATTTTTTTCATCTGAATAAATTTGAGGCAACTTATAGGGCCAGAAACACTGTCAGCAACCTGTGCCAGCTTTTCCCTGGTGATACGATGCCTGTTTAAAACAGTTTTTCAACATTCCCCATAAAAATGAGAACGGCATCCTTTTTTTTTTTCCTGAAGAAATGCCTCACTGGGGTGAAAGAAATAAAGGAGAGTGAGCTGACAGCTTAGGATCTAATTCTCATACCCAATTAGACAGCTATCTTCTGTTTTTTTCCTATATATATTTCTACATACATTTAGGCCTGGGGGCCACTGGTGTGAAGTTTATTCCTAGAAGAGCACTCATTGTGACTCTTAAGCACTACCCCAGGCACCTTCTCTATGCCTCACTCACTTGATGAGAGAGAAAATCCACTGGTCTATTTTAAGATCATGGCTCAGGAAAGTGTTCTCACAACATTTTTAACGTACAACTCAGAAGGATGTTAGCACTGTACGTTTTTTAATCTCTAAGTTAATACAGCACAAAATTGCATTAAAAAGCCATTATGTTGGAAGGCATGGTGAGCTTAGGAAATGTTGGATTGAAGTTGCCTGCACATCCTGACTGCTGAACTGTATCATGTCACAGGCTTTAGCTACACAACTGCACACTCAACCCCTGAACAGCTACACGTTTCTTTGTCTCTGCTGTTCACTGTGGCCTGGTCCCTGTTTCCTGAACACTGCCCAGAACTTGTGCTGGGCACAGCATTACACATCTCATAGAGGCTTTTTTCAGGGCCTTCTAAGAGCCATGAGTCTGATTTGTCAGGGAGCACCTGAGGTGAAGGGGTGGTATCACCCCCACGTCACAGATGTGGGACTGAGACAGGAGCGTTAAAGGTGTGCACTGCCTGTAGGAGACAAAGCAGAGAAGGCTGACACTCAAATTTTCAAATTCCTGAACAACAGGAGAGCAACACAGACCTCAACGATCCAAAGAAGGTCTCTACTGGCTTTAGGTATGCCTTTGAGCATCCAGCATGCCTGAAAATCAATTTCCACATGGAGAAAAAGCAGAACGTACAATGCATCAATTACCATATCACAAATCTCTGCTGCGTCCACGTCTAGTATAAAGTCTGAGGCTTATCATCCTCTGTGGGAAATGAGAACAGGCATGTGAGGTGACATTCATTATTGCCAGTATGTTTTGCAAATATTTATTACGCAGAGTGGATCGGTGAGATGATAGTCTTCAGCTCAAAACAAATTTCACAAGGAAAGATATTTAGCGGTCACAGACCCTTAACTCCGAGCTCTGCTCCTCTGCAGCCACATTTCTCCTGCTGTCACATTTGTCCTTTTCCCACTTCCCAGAAACCCTTTTTGCTGTGCTTCATCCCTGTGTTTCCCTGCAGGCTCCTTGTCCCAAATGCTCCCTCTTCCCACTGCCTCGCTCTTTTTGACCCCATATTCTCACCTGCCTGTTTCAAGCCACTGGTGCTCACTGTATCTCAGCTCCCACTCCTCTGCTGTCTCCTCTTTCTGGCCTCTTTGCTCAGCCAGCCCTCAAATACTTGGTCTACAGCTCCTAGGCCCAGTTTTAAGCCCCATGAATTTCTTCTGCAGTCCAGCATAGCTTCTGCTCAGTGGCTTAGTCCTTCCACATCCAGATGTGAGAAAAAAAGAGTTTCCCTCATTCCAGTTTCCACTCCTAAATCTGGTGCCACAGAAGCTCTTGGAAAGATATGAAGTCTGGGGGATTTGTAAGATGCAGAGTATTTCAAATCCCATAGATAAACGCCTGGAAATCTGATCATAAACAGTGGTTCCAGATCCACCTTTTCTGGTTTCAGCCTTGACCTGCCCACCCTGTAATTAAACCCTGAATATGCCCTTTTTACTGAAGCTTTAAAATAAAAAAATTAAATGCTTAGATGATAACTGCTGCTATGAAAAGGAGCATACCACAAAAAAGTACCCCAACAAATTAGTGAGGATAAAAAGCTTTAGCATAATCATGAGGCTCAGCCTGCAGATTTGCTGATCCTTTTGGTAGTTTAGTGGTGGGCTTGCTTGATGGCTGGACTCAATGATCTTAGAGGCCTTTTCCAACCTAAATGATTTTATTATTTTGCGATTACATCGCTAACGGGAGATTTTGCAAATACAATGAGAAAAACCTGGCTTATCAACGACATTTATCACAACTAGATCAACGCGCAGCATCCCAGCCCTCCATTCAAACTATTCTTTCACCCTTGTTCTGAATATGCTAAGTTATGGAGCAGAGCCCTGTGGCTGACTAAGAGAAAGGCAAGGAGAAAGCAGATGTGCCTCAAGAAGACCCTCCCAGGCTCACGGCTCTCTCAGTTCCCATCCTGCTTGGTCCTCTCCGCACAAGCGTGGGCGGACGGCAGGACCGATCCTTGCGCTGCCTGCGTTGGGCAGAGGTCGCACCTGGGAGACACTCAAAGGCAGGCTCCATTCCCGTGCTTTTCCCTGGACCACTAGATGGCAGTTCCCCATCTCCAAAGGGGGCTCTGGGTACCTGCTGGCTGCTGCCCAGCAGCTGCAGCGCCAGGCAGAGCTGAGGCACATCTGCCTCTGCCACCCTCGCCCCCGGGGAGCGACGGGGCCAGCGTCCCTCCTGATGGGAAAACAGCTTTGCACCCGGGCACGGTAACAGAGGGAACTTCCATGGCACCCCCAAGGGCGCTGAACACCTCGCACAGCCCCCCTGGAGAGCAGAGGTCCTCCCCAGCACGCCTTACTCACCCAGAACTTTACGAGGAAGAAAGCGTTTTGAGGCCCCTTCCCGAAGAGCTCCTTCAGGCCGCCCTTCTTTTCCGGGAATTTGTCATAAATCTGGCGGATGTCCACCGACTCGAGCAAGGGGTCGCTGTAAGAATGGTTGGCGTGTCCGATGTGCACGAAGAGGTGTTTATTGTACTGCAAGGGAGAAACGGGAAGATCAGCGCTGTGGGAGAAGAGCAGAGGGTTGTTACGGCAGGGGGCCGCGCTTTGATGGATTAAACGACTCGCACGGCGCTCCCGGGACCGGGATTTTCCGCAGCGCGGCTTCCACGAACAACTTCACTGATTGTGTCACAGACCCTTGTGAACGAGGGTCGACATCAAAAAAACCCCTGTGTCCCCACTGCAAACCCCAAAGCACGGGCCTCTGCAAGGGGGTAATTCACGCTGCGAGACCCAGCGGCGGCACAGTGATAAAAAGCCTTCACTGAGCAGAAAAAGATGAATGTGCTCAGGAGGAAAGCCTATTTTTGCTCCTTTAAACAGCGCCTTTTAATGTCCTGTGTCCTCAGAGCCTGAATTTCTGCTTGTGCCACAGAGCCCACTCATGCACGCCGCCTGCTTGTCTACTAAAAAGCCCCAAACTTCTATCTGCAGCACATCTCAACTAAAAGAGATGGAAGGAATTTCCTTTTAACTGCAGGATGGCAGTAACAAGAAGGCCAGTTACTCTGTGTTGCTGTTCCTATAGACATTGTCCTCCTGTATTTTGACCCATGTAACGTTTAAGAGCCCAACTTCTCCCCCTTCCCTCGGGAGCCAGCTCTGTAGATGGCCATCCCTCCCCAAAACACACTCAGCTTCAATTTCCTATTTCTTAACCTCATCCCATCACACTTCTATCATAATCACAGGAATCACCCGGGCAGTGCCACTCCTGCCTGGGAGAAATCCTTGGCCCAGTGAATTCCACTCCAAAGGAGTCCAACATGATTTTTTAGGGGCTGCCATTCCTCCAAGAGAGCCTTTCAGCACCCGAAACAGAAGTGCAAGGATGAACACCAAAGACCCTCCACCAGTCAATCAGCACCTCCCAGGGTCATGAGAGCAGAGTGAAGGAGCTCCAGGGTGGCAGGATTAAACACTGAGGGGTTTTCACCGTGCAGATCACAAAACATTTTGCTAACTCAGTTAAGGGAAAGCTGATATGCAGTCAACGAGCACTAGAGAACCCTGTCGCATTGAACAGATGCTGTGTATAAGGGGCAATTCCCAAAAGCTAGGCACAAATAAAATATTTAAAACCTCCAAGCAAACCTCATTTAAGCTATTTTGTTTACAATGTACCTGCTGAATGAGCAAATTGAAGTGACAAATCTAAATGAATTGGGCAACCACTCAGAGCCTTCCTTCGGTGTGAGCAGAGTCTTCCCTAGCAGATGTCCAAAACTCTGGGGAAAAGGAAATGGACTGGCTAGATTTCTGCACTTAGGAAATGAAATTGAAATCTATTAAAAAATCATCTAGCACAGTGAAATCTGAATTTAGAACCAGAGAACGCTCATCTGGGTACGGGACCAAAATTGAGATGCAGCCTGTGGTTTTTTTCAGGGTTGTATTTCTCTCTAAATTTTGTGGAAGGAAAAAGGAAAACATAACGTCTTATGAAGGCATTTCCACAAACAAAAAAAAAAAAAAAAAACCAACTTGGGGATTGTTTCCTCTCAGTCTTCTCTGCTGGAGTTGTTCCAGGTTGCACAAATAACCGCATTTTTATGGAAACAGGATCGAGGGCTCAGATTCTCCTGTAAATTGTCCTCCTCCCCAAAAGGGTGTCTCTCTCCTAGTCCAAAGATGGCTGTGGGGGATAGGGGGAAGGCAGAGCTGTATTTTACAGTTTGGCCACTGCAAACTCCCAAGACAATCCACACGCTGTGCCTCATTCTGCGAGCCAGGCAAACATACAAATTGCTGGGTATCCCAACTTCAGTAAAAACAAACACATTAATAGGGGCACGGCGTGTGAAGTCTTAATACTCTTTAAATATAAAAGCAGAGTTGGAGGCAGCTGCAAAGCTGCCACAGTTGTCTGCCGAGCTTGCCAAAGCACCAGATGCTGCTGCAGCAAAATTTCTGAGCGGGTACAGTAGGACAGATGGTATGACATCACCTGACAACATTCTTAGGACAGAAATGTTTATTTTGATTATTGCAATGTGTGATTATTTTCTCCTTATGTTGCTGCAATTCCTATGCTAAGTACAATCATTACCAAGCTAATTAGACGTGGCATATTTCTGCGAACTAACAAACGAAAACGCAATATTGGAGCAGGGTAAATGGACACTGAAATGATCCCTATCGTTTTTAGACAAACACGCGCCACGACGGGAACTGATGCACAGATAAAGGCAAAGGAGCAAAGTTTTCTGCCTATATTTTTGAGCCCATAAGTGCCTGAAAGGCTTGAAAACATCCTCACTGCATTGAGAATTCGCTGTTGATTTAGACTGAGTATTCCAGAGTGACTGAAGCACATTAGTTGCTGAGGAATTTACTCATTCTGCAGCATTAAAAGGATTTGCATCTGGCATGGGGGCAATAATGTGCTTTAGATGCCATAAACCATCACAAGTCAAATCCTGTATTTTCTGAGTACACAAGCACACAAAAGCAGGAAGAACATTTTCAGCGCTCTCCTGTGTCTGCACTACACGACATGCCCTGGAGATGGCCGCCTCTTAAAGCTGAGCTCCTTCCCTTAGAAAAATTCTAACTATCCAAAGAATGCAGTAAAGCCATGAAATATGACTGTTGTCAAATAATACCACGAGAAAAATTATAATCCACTTAGGAATTTAAAAGAACCAAGACAAATTGCCAATGGCAGGGGATGCAAGCATTTAAGCTGGTGCAGAACAAAGACAAACCACCTACATCTGCTTTATCAGCCAGCAGATATATTTGTAGCAGCTCCTCACCAGTTTTGCACTTGTATTCTGACACAACCACACAGATCAGCACGTGGGGAGGGGGGATGGCTCCCCATCCACAGAGTGATGTAGGTGCTAAGCAACGTGGAAGGCAGGTGGCCTGAGAGGGCTGTTTCTGTGGGAATGACCTTGCTCATGGGCACAGCACCCCGAGTGCAAGGGTGCTGCACCCTCCTGCTGCTCCCAGGGGTACAGCCGTGATTTAACCCCCCCAAATCACACTGGCACGGCTGGGAGTCACCTGCCTGAGCGGTGACTGTGCTTCTGGGGGGAACAGCAGCCAGGTGGGGTGGGCTGCCTGGAACCCAGGCACTGGTGTTATCAGCAGTCTGTGTGCAGCTCTAACCCAAACCCTGCCCAGCCTCAGCCCTGCTGCCTCACCGTATCTCATAAATCTGAAACTCTTTAATTTCCTGCTGATGTAAGAAAATCACTCGGTCTGCCAACAAGTTTTCTTATTTCTACCAAAACACTAGTAACTGAATATTTAACTCCTGCTGCTGTTGTCCTCCACTGAGGCAGACTGGGAGTTATAAACATGACATTTTAATGCTATAACTGGAGTCCGTACCAGGCCCTGTTGTAAAGGTTTTTAACACTTTCCTGTGAAATGTTAACTGAACTTTCTCTGCCGTATGCTACGATACAGCTGCATGGGCAACCTGGTCTTTCCTGGACCTCCCTGCATTCAGATCCTGCCTGGATCAGCTCAGGGATTGAATCAGAAATGCAAAGTAAAAGGGGATTTTGGGTGACTTTATAGCTGCAGAAGTGGAGAGGGAGGTGATATGGGTAGGTGATAAGTTCCCTAACACCTTAATGTTGCCCAGCACCTCCCAGCTACTGCCACAGCAGTCCCAGAGTGAAACTGGGACTTGCAGGTTGGGCAAGGTGCTTGCACAACATTTCCATCAGCTTTTCTGCAACAGTGACCATGCATCATTCAGCTCTGGCCTGTCTGATTTAAGACCCTGCAGTCCCAGTTCCAGAAGTGCTGAGCACTCAAATGGGAAAATTATGGCTGACTATAGGAAGCTCTCAATAATGTTAAGTATTCCGCAAAATCAAGCTCATGACAAATCAAGAGGGGACCCTCAAAATCAGTGGCCCATTCATTCTTTTGCACCTGAACTTCTTGGTTTGTCAATCGTGAGTAATAATGCTCCTTCATCCAAAAAGGCTGCACCAGCACATCTGTGAAATGCAAATGGAGGGAATTAATAATTCCATTTGGAAGGGAGGTTAGACAGTGCACAGCGAGCAGGGCACGGGGCCACGCATTTCAACAGCAGAAGAAAACAAACTACTGAATAGTTGCTTATCAAAGAAGGGCCATCTACATCTCCACTGAATGCGGCAGAGGAACAAATAAACACGTGAGCATGTCGTTATCTGCTCTCTGCAGAGCGGAGCAGAGCAGGGGGGTATTGCCCAACTTCTGAGAGCCCGGCTCTGCAGCCGGGCCAGGCGGTTTTGGGGTGGGTGTAGGGGTGGGGGAAGCTGTTGGACGAGTCGGGGAGATGCAGGGCAGAGGCACAGCCAGGTGCAAAGCCCTTGGGGCGAGCCAGGACGGGTGCTGGGGCAGGCAGAGTGGGGAATTCACAGCCACAGCCCACCCCACTCCAGTGCCAACCCAACCCACGTGTCCCCTGCACTTCCAATTTTGCCGGGAAACTTCCCTGACAGCGGATCTGAGGAAAGGAAGAGGGCAGTGAGAGCACAGCCAGGCTTCAGGAGGCTTTCCACCCGTGGGCTGACTTTGGGGGATGAATGGGGCAGGCCTCCCAACACACCTCACCACGTTCTGGCCCCAGCACCCTCCCTGCAAAGTCCACGTCCTGCTACAGCTGGGCTGGGGAAGGAATCTGGCCCGGCATTTCCATCACGTTCTCCATGGGGTCCCGCAGGAATCCTGCTGCCGTGCCCCAGTTTCACCTCTGGAGCCTGTGTCAATACCGGACCACTTTAAAGCGCTTTCTTGGGACTTCTAACTACGGGCACTCGAAAATGAGCGCTACACAGACCATGACATTTGCATCCCAGGGCCAACACGCAGCTCGCCAGCACGGCAAAACAAATGAGCCTTGTGTTTTGCAAAACTTCTCCTGATTCCAGGTTAAAACGACCTCTAATCCTGAGTCTGTGGCTCTGAGACCTTCATCCTAACGCGAGTTCACTTTCTTGTCCTCTCACATCACAAAGACACTAAACCAAGGACTTCCTTGTGAGTGAAATGCTGGACTGCTTTTTATGCTGTGTACAGGGAGTACAGAAAGGATAAACAGTCCTTGCAACAATGGATCTTGTTCAAGGATGGAAGGCTTCTTTTGAAAAGATCTCATTTATTTTTCATCACTTAGGTGGTTTGATTAACTTTGGTGAATTTTACTGCATTTGGCTAATGATGGCAGGCTGTTTTTACGGCCCTTGAGCAATTGCTTTCCCTTTCTGGTTCTCAGGCACAATTCTCCCCGGGCTCACAAAGTCCTTTTACAACAACAATAAAACCTGAATTAAAACATAAAGAATGTTTTATTTCTTCACCGCTTTTTAAAAATACATTTTGAAATTTGGACCTAACGCAATCTGACAGTTTGGATGGGCGGACTAATACTGAAAATGTCCATCAGCCATGTTCTTTATACCTCTTTATAGATATTTTAAAAGTAAAGCTGTGTGAAGTGCTCACAATTTAAATAAATGTGACAGCAAGAGCCAGAAACCTCAAAAAGGAAGAGAAGAAAGGGCTTTTTTTGTTGGGTGGTGATATGTTTTTTTTCTCTGATTGAAAATCAAGCTTGAGTGTATATATTTATATATATAAGCTTTTGAATTATTCTTATTTCAGTTATAGTCTTTGAATTTTATATCTACTTGTGCAGCAGTCAGCTGCTTAGATCCTTTCTAACCTGCTTGCATGCTCGGTTTATATTTGTTAGGGAACATGGGATTGCTTGGTTAAAGCATTTGTCCTGAACTTTCACAGAACCACTACAATAAAAATGGAAGGCCCCCATTAAGGAAAACCTATCTTGGAAGCAACAGATGGGCACAAAAACTGCTCCATCTGCTGAGAAGAGAGTTATATAGGGCAGGCAATAATCAAAGGTAACTGAAATGCTGCTGCTTGGACCTGCAAGGGGAACTTCTATGCACCATTTAGGAATTGTACTTAAGCACAAAATGCCACAAAAGGAAAATGCAGCTTGACATTTGTAAACTGAATTGATTTTCATGTAAAAGGAGGAGCAATTTTACCCGTCCTCGGGGGCAGAGTCAGTATTCCAGTATTTTGCAACTGTGCTATCTTGTGTTCCCCAGACTATCTTCTGCCATGCAGAGTTACAGTGAGGGCTGCTTAGTGTTTCTTTCCTATATTTTTCTCTTTTGCAAATGGAACAATTCTGTGTCTAGACAAGGAAAAAGATCAACAGCTGTCCACAAGTGAGAGGATTCTATGGAGCAAATTTCCAACCCTCCAGAAAATCCACTCTAAACTAAATTACACTACTAAACTGCCTGGCATTGAGTGGTGGGGTTTTTTTGTTTGGTTGGTTTTTTTTGTTTGTTTGTTTGTTTGTTTTGTTTTGTTTTTTTTACTTTTAAACACCAATTGCCATTGGAAGAGCCACAGAAATGCTGAATTCCCGACTCCTACCAGGAATTCCCTGTGGGTGGATCTTTGTGCCCGTGCACAGTCCCACTGCAGGCCATGGGAGTCACCAGGGGTGACAACCCCAAATTTCTAATTTCTGCAGGAATAGGGACTGTCCCCAGATGCCGTGCCAGGTGTACACCTTTTTCAATAAAGGTATTTCAGTAACTTCCAGGTTACATTTTAAGGCGGAATTGGTCTACTTGCCTCTACTACTATGAATTTCTGGCCTGATTTTGTGTTGGGAGAGAGAGGGAGGAAGTGTCACCTTTTTTTAATGAAATGTTGGAAGCACATTTGACGAAGGTAATATCTTATGTAATTTTCTGTGAAAAGTCAGCAATGTAATGAATGGGTAACTGTCCTTTTTCAGAAGATGCAGGAGGACTCCTACACCTCTCTCCTGCAGCAGCACATAAATACATTCGTTTCTGAGGTCAGCAAAAGCACAAAGAAGACGCTGCAATCACAGCACGTGCCTGCATGACCTCATGTGCACATTGTGCAAACACACACACACGTCACCTGCCTCGCTGACTTTATTTGAAAAGCAATAAACCCCCATCCTTTCTCTGCTGTGCAAACCCTGCCTGCAATAAAACATCTCAGCCACACAAAGAAAGGTGTGCAAAGCTTCAGGCAGGATTCACATATTCTGCCATGGCACTACAGGAGGCTGGGGGTTTGCTCTCACCTCCAAGGAGAACTCTTGGTCTGTGCACTGGAGACAGGGCAGGCTGGCAGGAGGCACAGAGCTGCCTCTGCACACCAGTGCCTCTGCCCAGAGCCTCTCCAGCAAACATCCTTCTCCCTTTGCCCTGGCCACACTGCCTTGGGTTTTTTGTTGTTGTTGTGTGTTATGTATTTATTTATTTATTTATTTATTTATTTATTTTATTTATTTTTTAAAAAATTTTTATTTTTATTTTTTATTTCAATGCCCTTTCAGTGCCAAATAAACAAATTTATTTAATTCAATGTAAGCAACACTTGTCCTTCTCCCGACTCCCCTTTCCCAGGCAGTGATGCCCACGCAGTGCCAAAGTGGCTCATCCTACGGGTCCCCAGCTAAATTGGGAACTGACTTTTCCTAGAGTCTCATTTTTGCAGCGTTACAGCAGACGAGTAGCTGCTTTTTTTAAAACAAGTCTGGGTAGTTTGATGCTCTTGCTTGTCCTGTAAACCCTCCTGCATAAATGCACTTGAAAGGTGGGTTTCTCAGCAGTCTTCTTGCAAGCTGGGACAAGATCCAGTGGGCCTCTGCACCCTCAGGAATTTCAAATAATGTTAGTTTCCTCCAAAGAAGGCTTTAGAGTACTTGTGGGGCCATCCTGGGTAGCCATGCCTCTGTTCAGACCTCCACTCTCTCCCTGCAATGCCAAATGCTCAGCCCCTGCTTGCTCCCTTTTAAATAAAACCCCACAGATGCAGAGGCACTACACCCTATCAGCCCACGGGTTTTGTACCTAGATTTATGTTCTACAGACCTATGGAAAAGCCATAACTAGGTGGCAAAACAGCCAAGGGGACCGCACAGAAATGAGATTTCATTCACATTCACAGCAAGGCTGAGCATCACATGGCCACATCCTGTTTTCCTGGTTACCTGGAGCGCGCACACACAGACACAGACACACAGACACACACACACACACACACACACATCCTGGTGTGGGTCAGGCTGGGGATGGCAGAGCCCAGAAATCAGCAGGACATGTCACACCGGGTCAGCAGGGGCTGGGAAACCTGTGCATGGATGAGGGTGACTGACGGCGATACCTGGACGTCGCGCTCTGGCAGCGGAAATCCAAACTGCCGCCCGGATGGACTCGGGGCTGGCGGTGGAGGAGGCGTTCCAGAATGGTCTGGAGGACACTAAGGTGAAGCCCACCAGAGCCAGGATTGCCGTGAGACCACGGGAAGGCAAAGGGATTCCAGGGAAACCGTGAATGCCCAACAGTCAGGTAAGCGCTGAGAGATCCGCACCTGCTGCCAGACGTTTCCTGCGCCTCCAAGCTAATTCAGCCCGGCAAAGGGTGACGTTCGGCAAACCAGCACGCTGCCACGTGCTTGGTGTGTGAATAGCTGAGATATGGTGCACTTTCACTGGGATGTGTCCCTGCCAGGAGCATTCCTCTGTCGTAAGGTTTCTGGGCTATGTCTCCAATCCCCGTTGTGCAGGGTAAACACTCCTTGGATAACACCCCTGGCCAGAGCCCATAAATGCTACGGTTTCCAGTGCTGGATTATAAAAAGAAAATGATAGCTTCTCTCCTCTCCAGGCTACTGTATTTTACCAGGAATCTGAACAAGAATGGCTTGTCCATATCACCCATTCAGGACAGTATTTGCTTTCCAGAAATTATCTCAGAAATAAATTCTCAGGTTCGAGCTGAAAGAAGCCCTTTCAATTTATTTGTGATGCAGTAGAATCAGTGCTAGGCTACCAAGAAATGCTCTTGGTAAATATATGGTGATTAGTGACGGGGTACAAGGCTTACTGGAGTAAATGAAATATTACAGCCAGCTTCAGAAACTACCCTTGCAGGTATAGTATGCAGACTAAAAATTAAAAGAAAATTAAAAGCTTCATTAAAAAAAAAAAAAAAAAATCCAGTATGCAATATGCACACTTTCTGTGTGAGTCCTTAATTTTGTTTTGGTTAGGAAACAGATTAGGCTGTAACTTAGAGTTCAAGCACTGAATTCTTGCCAAGAACACAATGCAATTTGGTACACCTGCTAAACTAGGTCAGCAGCAAGGCAAAACCCTGCCTGCTTTCACAGAGGCCTCTCGCTGCTGTAAATGGGGAAAAAGAGGGCAAGAAAGGAAAATACAGTCCTAGGATGAAAGGAATATTGCACAGAGCAGCAGTGAACACAGAGACACCCGGTGGATTCCATCATACATGGATGGAAGGCATGCCCAGAGAGGGGGGAGCAAAGGAGAAAAGCTGAAGATCAGGAGTAAAGGAGCAAAGCTGAGGATCAGTGGACACAAGGGCAATAAATACTTACTGATTCAGGATCCCTCTGCTGCTCAAGGAAAGCTGAAAACTCCACCAGCCTGAGCTTGGTCGTACCAATCGATCGGCCCTGCCACGCAGGGACTGAGGGAGCTGGAGCTGATGTGGGCTCAAAGCCTGAAACAGAGGAAACATCTTCATGAAGAAGCTGACACTTCCTCGGTTTATATTTTCTCAATTAAATATAATTGGGAATTATGCAGGTAGCCCTTGGATATTTATATTAATTTTAGCGAGTAATTAATTCAGGATGAGTTAAAATTGGGAGAACTCAGGCCAATATGTAGAAAAAGAGGTGCCAGCCCAGCAATCTAATAATGGCAGAAAGAAAAGACCTACTGCTTTGTTTCCTTGGGGCTGTAACTCGCTGTTGAATTTTTGTTTAAATTCTACACTAGATTACAGAGATTTATAGAGACTTCACCCAGGCCTACAGCTGCACCCTTGATTTGAAACTGGCATCAAGGCTCACAGGAGGCATTACTGCCTTGGGAGTCAAGAGAGCTGGCCTCCATCTCTGGCTCCTAATGTGCCCCACGTTACAGGTAAATCACCCCTCTTTCTGCCTATTTCTTCTGCCACTCTCAATTCCCCTCTCCTATTTAGAGTACAAGCTTTCCAAGGCAGGGACTGTCTCTTACTACGTATTTGCACATTGGGTCTTGATTTCTTTTGGAGCTTTTAGGCATCATTATGCTACAGCTAATAATAAATAATTACTGTAGAGAGCTGAATCATACCTTAAAAAGAAAAAAAAAATAAGGCTTTAAATTGATAATAAAGAGAGAATGACATGATTTAGATAGAGAAGGGGTGTTAACCACCCTCTCTAATTCACCTCAAGAGAAGGAATAAATGCTATCTCTTGGTCCTCATTGTAGAAAATTGGACAAGAAGGAAAGAAAACTGTAAAGGAGGAGGAAAAAGCAGCAGCTCAAAGGCAAAACACATCTTGGGAGAGACACAGGCACAAGAAAGGCAGGGGAGAGGCACCAAAGGTAGGAGAACAAAGTTTATCCTGAAATAGGCTGAGAACCAGGGACAGGTCGGAGGCAGCGTGTGCCCACATCCCATAATGGGACCGTGGTACCTGACCCCAACCCTCAAATTTAGGCAATGAAGGTGCAAGGCCTGAGCAAAACAGGGAATTACAAATGTCACTTGCTAGACACGAACGGGAATTCTAATGAATGCAAAAACTCATGCACGAGTTTTGTCTGATTTAGAAACACTAATATTCCTACTCTGAGAGAGAAAACATGGAAGGGTAAAAGAAGACGACAGAAAATACCTCTCTTAGAAAAGAATGTTATAAATTAGGGATGTCAAGAAAAAGGCATTTTCACGAATGCAGAAAAATAGCTTTAGTTCAAAGCATTAAATAGCAGCAAGTTAGAAAATCATAAAGAATTGGGTAAGAGTCAAAAACTTGCAGCACGAACAGAGTCAGAAGCATTGGGATCATTTGGCCAGGGAGACGTAACGTGAGAAATAGTCTGCAAAGAAATAATGACCTTTTCTGAAATCAGGCATGGAAGGAACCTGGGAAAAAGGAGCAGGGAGGTAGCCATGGGAAGGGCTTGATCAATCTGAGCAATGGAATTCAGAATAAAATTGGGTACTTATCGAAGTTGTACCAGGCAAAGCAGGACCTCCAGGAGGGGATGAGTTATAAACATCCTGATGCATAGAGAGAAGTTTTATACTTAAGGCTAAACATATATGACTTTGGGAAGGGTTTTAGGCTCAGTTTAAAATAAATTAGGGTGTATTCCTGTTACATAGCTTTTCTAAAAGAAACCTTCATCCTATTACTCATTTTTTACAGTCGTTCCTACAACACGGAGTGCTGACTGGAAACCACACATCACAGCTCCTTGCACATGCATTAGTGCTTCCTACATAAAAAAAACCCAGACACAATGATTTTCCCTAAGATACAACCAAGTAATAATAGGACACTGGGACTGGTGTTTCCTTCTGCTGGAGGGAACGTGAGATCCTGAGTAGTGGCCCTGCCCAGGTCAGAAGTTAACACATCACATTCAGTAAAAAATTCAAGTATTTTTAAGGCAGAGGATAACTGGGAGAGTTACCTGAAATGGGAGCTGTGACTGATGGCTGTATAGGATAGGCCTGCTGAACGAATGGCTTGACGCTGGAATAAAGAGGTACACAAAAAAATCACACACTGTGCCATCCACAGGCAATTCCATCAGACTCACACAGCGTAGGAAAGGAGGTGGCTGATGACCTTTACCCATAAACATATCTCTTCCCTGCAGAGCATATTTAACAGACAGCACAGAGGGAAGAGCAGGGATAAGAATTACACCCAGGGATGGGCACTGCTGGGACTCCCAGAGGACACTGAGCTACAGGGACACAAAGGAGGGTGCCCACCCGGTACTCAGCCTCAGTTTTGAGGTTTGGGACCCCTTTTAACTTTTTGAATGTGAGTTCACATCACTGTAAAGACTCTTTCTTTCCCTAAAAGTACCTTTACCTCCTTTTTGGAAAAAATTTGCAAGTTCTTGCTTCCCTGCTCTCTCAGAGTGCACAAGCCACCCTTCACACTGCATAGAGAGGAACATATTTGAATTTTCAGACTTACTCTTGCGAGGATCCAGGCTGCCCCGTTTGAATCATGCCCGGCCAAAACTGCAAGAGGAAAAACAAACAAACAGGCCCACAGTTGTTCTCTTTGTTGGAAGAACTTTGGGTATCTTTGAACAAGCACGATTCCTTTTGCAAACTCAAGTCAAAGCATTAGTCCGTTCATTCCGTCTTAGTTTTCGACTGAGCATTGTTAGGGAATACGGGGATTTTTTGGGGACTCGTTAATGACTTACCCCAGGTGCCCCAGGAAATGTAGGACGGGGAATTCCTGGCAGGCCCAGCTTGTTGTGAATAGCAGTAGCTGAGACTATCTGAGCTGATGACATTGCTGCCATGTGCTGGAGTGCTTTGTCCTTTGCTGTCTGATCCTTTAATATGACAATTACACGGAGTCTTAAAACATTTGGCACAACAAACGACGTCAAACAACTGCAGCTACAAGCACAAAACTAAAAACTTAAAAAGCCACACAGAAAATGCAAAAATAGCAAACCATGCAGGGGGGGGTGAAAAAAAAAATACAGCACGGAGGCTAACACTCCAACTACCTCAAGGCAAAACCTCCTCTCAGACATGCATGGTAGACCTGAATTCTCACAGTCTGCTCTGCCAACACACAGGAAGCTCTGGGAGAGCAAACTACTGCCCACTTGTTTATCTGGGCAAATTCTGATTTTAAATCAGGCTGGGCTAAACAGGGCGTGCTCCTGATGCTCAGCTCTGCCTGCAGGACAGGGAGCACTGAGATTTGAGCTCTATCATTTCCATCTAAGAGAAGCTTGCCTTTTGTACTGCACCGTAAAATGAGAACACAGAACTGCGGCTGACTCGCAAACAGGGACAGAGGTTTTTTTTTCTTCATGCTCACGGGCTTAGAGGCATTTTGGATTCAGCTTTACGACGAGCATTGTGAAAGTTACGTCACAAGCGTGGAAATAACATTTTAAATTTTCGGATGTGGCATTTTTACTGGTTTACAGTGTTCTCAAAGAAAGACATCAGCCATGAAATTCCTGCTTTTTTTTTTTTTTTTTTTTTTTTTTTGAGCACACAGGAATGAGTTTAGGAGAAGGTGGGTTGTTATTGGTTACTTGTATTAGAGCAGCACTCGGAGTCCCAGCCACTGCCAGTCAGGTATGTTCACAGGACAGAAAGGGAAGGCCTCTTAATGTAACAGAGTTAACCAGGGGGATGTCTTAGATCAGGGAAAATGAGTAAACACAGACTGTTACACGCTGGTAAAGCAGGGTTCCTCATCCAGAAGTACTGGATTAATAAGTACCAATATTTAGGTGCGTCACTTAGAATGAAGGAACACAAGCAGTATTAGGCAAGGATGTTTTGTTGGTTGGTTTTGTTTTTTTTTTCCCTTTCTGGTTTTATTTTACAAGCAAAGTAGCAAGCATGCTGGCAAGAGGTGCATGCTCTTATGTACGATATACGACTTTGCACATATGCTCCCTCTAAAGCTTGTTTGTAGTAGTACTATAGGTGAGCAGTTTCTTCCTTTGAATAGCTCCTTTAGAAACAGCACAGGCTGAAAGTACAGGGAAAGCTAGCCAAAAAATTCTGCCAAGCACAGCTAAGGTACATAATACTTGGTTTAGTCAAAATACTTACCATGCTTGTTACCTGGATACAACAACAAACAGTTTATTAAAATGCTTGTGTAGAATAGCAGACTCTTAGCAAAATATGAACAAAATAGTAAGAGACAAAGGAAGAGCAGTTTGCTCAACATTAAATATCAGCTTTAAACAAATGCATCATTTTCACCCAGGGTCTGATTCATTAAAAGGGGGAGAAAAGAGGATTAAAAAAACCCCAAAACAACAAAACCCTGGGGTGAAACAACCCCCAGCTCCCTGTGTGAAAGCCGTGGATACAGAAGGAGAGGGATTGTTGCTGAGTGTGTCTCCCTGAGCTGTGCAAGGAGCCCCTGTGGGATACAGCCTGGAGAGCAGCAGGTGGAGCAGGGCAGGAGCTGCTCCAGCATCATTCCCTCTGCACCCTGCAGGGTGTGAGCCTGAAGAACAGCCCTGTGCTCAGCTGCCTGAGCAGCTCTAACACCCTGGCAACACCTGTGCTGGGGGGACACATCCCCAAACTCAGTCCTTTCTCAAAGCTGGTAGCTTTGCAATATCGCCACAACCAGTTCTCTGGGTAAGAGCTGGAGGTCATCCCTGGCTCCCAGCGCTGCCTGCCCCAGCGTGGGAGGGTGTGAACAGGAGGTTTGTGCATGGCATGTTTTACTGGCTGCCTTTGGATGTCTGCAGACCACCAGGCTAAAAAAGATGTTTTGCTGGGTGCTAAGAAGTGGCAGAATCCTAAGGTTCACGCAGCTCCCCAGACCCTTCCATACTCTTGCACAGCAAGAAGGACCCTCCTTCATGAAAAGTGAGATGTCCTGAAGCAATACGGAGATCTAGCCCTACCAGATTTCTCTGTTTCATCCGTTTTTTGTAAGCGAGCTGGCTTGGAAATGCCAAACTATGAGAGTCTCACGCAGCCTGCTGAATCCTACCAAAAACCAACATTCGGGGGATCCATATCCTGTGTGTGAAATAAATGACACAGGAGACACGTGCCTCTGGGTCCCAGTGACCTCCAAAACTGTGCGAGTGCTGCTTTTGTGACTACCTTGTTATCCTCCAGACAGGCTCCTCTCCTGCACTGCCTCCTGCCTGCCACCAGCCATGCCTGTGCCACCACATGAAGATGCAGCCAGTGCCTGTGCTCCTGCCAAGATGCCAAACTCTTCTGGGTCCACTATTAAATGGAACTAAACTAAGGGAGAATTTAAAAGTAAAAGCTTTGTCAGGGCTATTAAAGTCCTTTCCTGGGAGTTGCATGAGTCTGAGGTTATATGTCTATGAAATTGTTCATCTTGCTTTGCTTTATCCCTCTCAAGTATCTGGCTAATTCCCTGCTAGCGTTAGTGCAGCTCCAGGAGAAGCTGAAGCATTTCCTTCTGCCTTTTGAGGCACTGAAACCAACTAAAGTGCATCACTTTCTGTAATGTTATTGCCATCCAAGGACTAGAACCGGAGCCTGGACACCCAGCAACAGTTACAGCAGGCAAATCCCACCCTAACATGAACTAGGAAAAAAGTTTTGAAGATTTACACTTCCTTCAAAATCTTCTGGGGAGCTCTTAGTCACCATTACAGTGAATCTGATGATCCTGAATTTTAGGGACAGTGACAGGGATTTTCGGAGGGAGAAAACATCTTTTCTTTTATGAGACGAAATGACACGTGCCTTCCTTCTTGCCAATTGCTGCTTTTCACCCTACAATGATCTGTGTTTTGTGGGGCCATTCATCTCATCCTCTTCGACTGATTAAGTTTTCAGGAGGATGCTGAGAAAGGTAAAAAACCTTCAGAATGACCGCTCAGAAACGCAATCCTTGCAATAGGGCTAGTTTGGAGGTGTTTCAACAACCCCCACAGAGCTTCCCACTGGTGACAAATCTGATCTGGGAAATCAGGCCAACACACTCCAATGGGAAGTTTCATCTTTTGCAGGCTTAGGAATCTTTGCACAGTGGGAAGGTCAGCTTTTCTCAAAGCAACCTTACATTCAAACATGACAGAAATCAAACTCAAAGTCAGATACAGATACTTCTGAGGTCCTGAGCTGCGTTGGCAAAAGAGCACCTTCAGCTCCAGGTACTTTTGGAGAGCTGCAAGGTGGGTTGGCCGTGCTTGTATAATCAAGCAGACTTCATGGTCTTCAAAAATAAATGGGATAGCCACATTTTAAAGCTGATTATTTAGATTGCAATATCAGCTTGTCTGCCACTTAAAAACAAGTGTATGTTGGGGTTTTTCATGCTGTAATAGAGAGCACTCGTAGCCAGGAGGGAATGAGGCTCTACCTATCACTGCGAGGCGGCCGCTTCTGGGATGAAACTTGGTAACTGATTAATAACACACAATGGTATTACATCACAGTTTAGGCAGCAAGAGAAGTAATATATCCAATTAAAACGGCAGGGGTAATTTACACAGGCAGATTACAGTAATTACCCAGGTTGGACTTTGGCCAGGACAAATGGGTTAACACCCCTACTCTAAAACAGGAACGTTGTGAGATTTTTAATGACTGCAAATAGTTAAGACTTTGATTTCCTATCTTGTCCAAGACAGAAGGGGTTTGGTTTCGCTCTCACTCGTGCCGGTTTGTAAAGCTGGAATAATTTCTTTCAGCTCAGTGTGGTTTACACTGATGTAGTAAAATAAAAGTTTGGGCCAGCGTGCTGCAGTCCTGTGCTGAGGTTCAGCAGAGGCTTGAGGGGACAGCATCTCCTACTGAATCATTAAATCCTGCTGGAGCTTAAGGTATTCCTTGGATAGGTCCCATCTGGCCCTGACCTGGTTTGACCTTACTTAATTGATGAGCTCAGATGGGATTGCTGCTGCCCAGGAATGACACTGGAGTGAGCAACAGGCTGCACTCACACCCCTGCCTTCCCCTCCTCTCATAAAAGTCTTCTGCACTGTGGCACATAATTAGTAATGAATGTTACCAGGGAGGATTTATGGTACAGTCAGTGGAAAACTGGTCTAGTTCCACTAAATCCCTAAAATACCATCTCTGTAGAAGAGATCGAGACGTGTCTCGTGTTTTGTTTCCCGAAGATGTAAGCTCTAAGCATCTAATGCGAGGAGACTACAACTTTTAATGAATCAGGCCCTTGAGGTTTGCTTTTCACAATTTGTTTTGGAATGCAAAATACATAGTTAAATCAGATAATAATAAGTCCCCAGTATCATCCAATTATAAATCTTAACATCTATAAAAGCCCCGCATGAAACAAGAGTTCTACATGACGAGCACAAAAGGATTTGTGCTTGACTTTCTTTTAATCCAACATAAACAGAAGAATAACTCAATCAATCAGTTCAAACAAGTTCTTAAGCAAAAAATAAAAACTTTTATCCTAGAATGATAAATGGGGCTTTGAACACCATGTTATCTATGACTTTGGGAGAAAAAAAAATAAAATCTAAGACAGCATGAGGAAAAGTAAGCACAACAAAACAGTATTAATCAAGAAGCCCTAAAACCTGTACCAATATTTAAAATGCTAAACTTTTCACATAAGGAAAAAAAGAAAAGACATAAGAAACAACAAGTTGCTCACAAAATGGATGTTACAGTAACACTAGCATAAAATAGCTTCCTAATAAGCAATTTTGCAGATGTTATTTCTGCTCAGATCTCGTATTGATTCAAATAACCTTTACAATAATTAGCTGTAGCTCAAAAAAGATAAACAAATCATGACAATATACAATTGTTCTGGACAAAAGATAGAGAGCACTTCAGTGTTTCTAGCCCTGATCTCCAATTTGCTTATTATTAGAGAAGACAGGAGTAAATACAAAAGCTGGCTATTTCAGCCAGGCAATAGCTAATGCCAAGAAGAGAATGCGCATTCAAAGCTGTCCCAACTTGCTGCCTAATGAGTAGCAATTAATCCATCTTATTGTATTTCAAAATGCTGAAGACTCCATTCACATCAAAGGGAATTTTTCAAGGCTTTTATCATTGTTCATTTAAAAAAGTATAGAGCTATCTTTAGCATTTTATAATTGACAGCAATATTTTCTTTCTATCCCTAAATGCGGAATGTAGAATAATGGATTTAAAAACATGTAATAGATGTGAACTGGAGGCATTTTAATGTGGTGGTTTTTCTTTTTTTTTTTTTTTTTTTTGTCTCTAATTAATCTTGCACTATGAAAAAAATCTGATCTGAAAGCCTAAGATTGATGTATATCCTGCTGTGAACACCTTTATTCTCTGTTTATGTACAACTTCCAATCCACCTTTTGTCCTGAATGGACAGAGGTGACTTTGGCTCCCTATCAGTGCAAAGGTGGGAAAGGCTGTGACCTGACACTCTGGACTGGTGTATTTGACACAGAAGCACAATACTGGAGTGTAAAAACTCTGCCTTGCCTCCTCCAGCCCCTGTGTGAGAGGAAATGCCACGAAGAGGAGCCGCCTTTCAAATCTGTCTCCAAGGACAACTTTATCTCAGCCTCTCTTCCCGTTTTAGTGAGATTAAATTTCTCTTAACTTCAGGAAGATTTTAATAACCTCAGTATATTAAGATTAAAATCTCTAAAATAGGTGTGTTTTCCTGCTGCAAAGAGAATTAAAATGTATGACATCCCTGGAAGGGCTGAGGGGACATTCTTCTTACTGGTGGTCTTGAAAGGCAGCGATAGCTGCATTTATAGCATTTATGGGTGAAACTTTGCTTCCTTGCAGGCTAAGGATGCATCCATCCACAGTGACTGCAGGCACTTCTCATTGAAGAAAAGGGATTTTGCTGGACCAAGAAGACTTTGTGGCATGCAGGTGAGATTTCTGCCTCTTAGGAAAGCTTCCAGCGCCATGTGTGCAGGTAGCTCTGAGATCCTTCCATCCTTGTGGACTTTTGCAGAAGATTAACACAAGATGGTTTGCCCCAAGTCCTCTCCTCTCCATGAGCAGGTTTCAGACCAAGGCAGGACAATAAGGTCTCTTGGTACAAAATAAATTCAGCAGCTACTTGGGGGAAAAGTGTTATTTCTATAAACACTGTGTCAAACTGGGAGGCCGGGAGCTTGGGCCAATGGGACAGACTGGATCAGGTACATCTCAAAAGAAAATTGACACCAGATGCATATGGGATTTCTTTTAGAGTAGTAACTGCTTCCCTGGATGACACCAATCACAGGTTTTTCAAGTGGTAGCTCACTGTTAAAAGGGTGAGTTGGCCTGGGTGGGAAGCATAGAATCATAGAATGGTTTGGGTTGGAAGGGACCTTAAAAATCATCTAGTTCCAAGCCCATTGCTAGTGGGACTGCTTTGAAAGGTCACCTCCCATTAGACCAGGTTGCTCCAAACACCATCCAGCCTGGCCTTGAACACTGCCAGGGCTGAGGCACCCACAGCTTCTCCGGGCAACCTCTTCCAGAGCCTCACCACCCTTAAAATGATTTCTTTTTCTCCTAATATCTAATCTAAACCTGTTTGCTTGCAGTTTGAAGCCATTCCTCCTTGCCCTGTCAGTACGTGCTTGTGTAAAAAACTGCATTTTATCTTCTCCTTGATCACCCCTTCACCAGGGAATGCAGACAGCACTCACTCCAGGACAGCAAGAGCCTGTCATCTTTCCAAGGATGTTGATGGGGCTGTTCAGGCTGCTGCCAAAATTGGTCCCCATTGAAACAATGAGCACTTAGAGGTGCTGGAATGTATCCATCTTGTCTTCCTTCTGCACCAGTGATGTCCTTCTCCGGCAGCTTTTGAAGTCCTCTGTAAACTGCTTTGGCGGGGGGGGGAGCTGGACTAAATCATCTCCAGAGGTCCCTTTCAATCCCAACCATGATTCTGGGTGATTCTGGGTGACAGTGGCTCAACACAGATGGTTCAACACAGGAATAAAAAGAAATACGGGTGGTAGTGTCACCCTGGTTTTTCTGAGTTTTTTAAAGACTTTTGATTGTTCATAAAAATGGAGTCAGACCTTTTAGCTACTGTACAATATTAGGAGCAGTTTCTACCTTTTTCCCACATATGTAACATAAACAAATCCTTTGTTTTTCATTCTCTGTCCTTTGTTTGCATATTTCTAACCTGAAAACAATTGTAACTGACAGCTGGTCTGGCCATTTGGCTGAGGGGTGAAAACTCCAAAAGCCAATCTTCAGCCAGACCCACAACTGTATAAAAAGTAAGAAATAAACAGGCAGAGAGCTCTCAGCCTCGTTCTCCGCCTTGGGCTTTCGGCCTTGGCTCTCTCGAAGGAACCTTCTGCTCTGCGAAAATCTCTCGTCTCTCGTGTGATTGCTTTGCATATCCCAGTCACATGGTAGCACTGACAAAATGTCTGGAGAAGCCGAGTTCCACCTCGGGTTCAAAACCAGCAGCTTCTACCACCTCCAGGGAGCAATTGCAGCAGGCAAGAGGAACGAGAGCTCTCTTCTTCATAAAGCAGCTCCCTTAGGGCACCTTTTTCTATCAAAGTTTCACCTCTGCCGTGTGGGGAGGAAAAGGGAGGTGACGTGCCACGGCTCCTGGTTCACTGAGACCAACATTGGCAAGGAAAAGAAGAGGGAGGTGGGGAGAGCCTGGCTCCTTCACCCTTCCTGGGCACTCCTTAGGCTGGCAGCTGTGCAGGAGGAACCGGGGGGGTGCCAGGGCTCCTGAGGGAGCTCATCCCACGGGCAGCACGGGGACTCAGGAGCAGGGACGAGCAGTTTGGGATCTGTCAGCCAGCAAGACCCACTGCGGGAGGGCTGAAGCAGCTTTTTTGGCCAGGGGCCAGCAAAGCTCTGTCACCTGTGTGCGTTCTGTCCCCACCGTGGTGTGGCAGGGGGGTGAAGCAAAGACCCCTGCAGAGTGTCGGGGCCTGGAGCTGGGGAATCTTCCGGAGGCCATCAGTTCCCAGCAGTGAAATGGCAGCTGCTCCACTTCCAGTCAGCCCTGGGGGAGCTGCAGCCCACCTTTCCAGGTGGGAAAGGGCAACAAGGTATAGAGCCCTTACAAAACATTTTGTTGTCCGAGCAGACCTTCCCTTCTTCAGGCGACTCCTCAGAACGAGAATTCCTTCCAGATCTCTATTTACTGCAAATGTCATCTAGACTAGATGAAATATTCTTAGGGTTTGGCTACTTCTGTTCTTTGGAAAGCTTCAATGAATGGATCAGACAGCAGGTGCAGTACTTAAAAATGGGGGTTTTTTTGCTTTGTAAGTGGCTTTAGATTTTAAGGTATTTTGGTCATTCAGAATGGGAAATGTTTTAGAACGGTAAATCCGATAATGGTGTTCGGCTCCTAGGCCTGTGTTTTGTACCTATGTGGTCTTCCTGATTTTTGCAGCCCTGAGCTCTCACCGGTCCTCTAAAACTCCAGGAGCTGCTGGTGCTGAGCACCTCTGAAAGTTAAGGCCACCTACTTACATGCTTAATTTTAGGCATCAAGGCTTGACAATTTGAGCTTAAAATGCCACATATCTCTGTATTATTGCACCCTGGGTTAAAAAGCAGTACGTTTAAGTTGTCTTAGCCGTTCTTTACGAACCCCAACTGCTCAGCCAGCGCAGCTAAAAAGCCAGCCACCAACAGCCAGACAAGCTTGCCAGCATGCTGCCCTTGAAAAACCCAGTGCTCCTGTCAGGGAGGCCTGTTACAAAGCCAGGCTGTTATTCCTACACTGCAGTTCCAGGATGGGGGTGAGCATCCGCAGCGCTCGCCGCTCAGGACCGGGAAAGCACCGCCCGAAACGTTTTGCTTTCCAGCTAGAACAAAAACATGATTTGTTCTCGTATCTGAGCGAAGGAAAAGAAAAGAAAAAAAAAAAAAAAAAAATCCCTCACAATAAAAGGAAAAAAAAAAAGGGGGGGAGGGAAGTTTCGGTTTTTATAAAAAAAAAAAAAAAGAAAAATCTACAGCAAAAACTGCAAAACTCCTTCTTCCACTTTTAAATAGTGTGGAAAAAACCCCCAAAAATCTCAAGATCTCTGCTGGAAAGCTTTGAAAAAACAAGCAATCCAAGAAACCCCTATGAAGCATTTCCAAGAGGTTCTTTTTAGCCTTAGAATATGTTTTATGAAAGGAAGAGAAAACGGGAACATGTACAATTCATCATGTCAGATTAAGCAAACATACTTAATATTCCCTCAACAGGACTCTGACTGAGGCTCTCCAAAGATTAAAAGTCAATAATTTACTTTTAAAAAAAATTAAATTTCAGGGAATCTGGTAAATAGTGTGGAACTTGAGGTGCTACTAGACTGTAGTCTAGAAACACCATAGAGCAATCTGGATAAACTGTGCGCTCTGCCACTTGGAATAAATGATCTGGCTTAAGTATTCTTGATAGCAGTTCAGAAGCACAGACAAAAAACATTTGGGAATGGAAAACAATTACCCCAATCACCCCTCTGGAAAAAGCTAAAAAAAAAAAAAAAAAAAAAAAGATAAAAAGCATCTACACAACTGTGCAAAACCCCTGTGTATTTAAATACACTCCTAGCACTCAACTGTTAAAAAGTAAAACAAAAAATGGACTAATGGGTTAAAAATCAGATTTAGGTGCTGAGCTGTTACAAAGAGGAGTTCACTTGGCATTTGGACGGTGTTAAAACAATGTTTTTAATGTGGATGCTAGTGCAGAACCCGGGGATTAAACACAAAGAGACACAGACAGCTCCCACATGCAGGAAAAGGAGGTTACAGGCACAGCAGCCCCAGCGCTCGCCCATCACCGCGGGGAGGAGGAAGGGACAGGCATAGCAACCACAAGCCCAAAAGCAGAAAAGCGCATACCTTCAGCTTGGAATGAAAATCACGAGATTTCCTTCTGGCAAGAACCTGAATGTGACTAGACACCTGCAGGGTAGGGGAAGGGAGGAAACAAAGGAAAAGCCTGTAACCATGGAGATGAAAAGCCCCCTACAACTGGGCAAGCCAAACGTACCTTAATGGCGGCTTGAAT
The DNA here is from genome assembly GCF_015227805.2 of Hirundo rustica. NCBI lineage: Eukaryota > Metazoa > Chordata > Aves > Passeriformes > Hirundinidae > Hirundo > Hirundo rustica. The sequence continues at coordinate 57,792,550 of NC_053455.1, read as the reverse complement.
TTCTCGAACTTTCTTTCTTGCTAAGACCTGTATGTGACTAGACACCTACATTGTTCAGGTTTATAGGGGAAAAAAAAAAAACAAAAAACAACAAACAAAAGAAAAACAAAAAGCAAATCAAATTTTAAATGTCTACTTTTTTTCTTAAAAAAAAAAAAAAAAAAGGAAAAAAACCAAAACTTTTCTCAGGGGAGGAAGTTATTTGCATCTTCAGTAAGCTCTGCTGTTAAAGATACCACATTCCCAGCCAGATACCAAGCTCTTAGCACCAAGGCTTAACAATACAGGTCATCACAGTGATTTGATTAAGGAAATAAATAAATAAATTAAAAATTAAAAAAAAAAAAAAAAAAAAAGGAGAAAGGAAATAAAAAAGAGTGTAACCCACCAGGTTGTGCATTCAGCTACAAGACAGAAGACACAGTTCACAGCTGGACACAGCCCACGTGCTTTGGTACTGACCCCATCCTGCACAGGCCCTGAGCTCTCATGTGGGGAACCCAAAGGATTTCTACCCCATCTGCTGGGGATGCAGATGCCCACTCTGACCATTTGCCACTAGGCCTGAGACATAACTTGGCACCATGAAATTGTATCCATTATTTATTGTGCTCTGCAGCTCCAGCGAGGAGATTCAGGCAGCATTTTGAGACCACTGAAATGCTTTAAATTCTGGCACAAATGATAAAATACTGGCCCAACAAAGATCCCTGAACCCCTGCTGGTTTCCTCGGTAATCTCAGCATCAAGTCTGCCCATAAAATATTTGTGTAACTGGGGACCAGCAACTTGATGTCAGCTTGAGTGATGCCCAGGTCTGGCCCATGGCTGTTCTGCTCAGAAATTTATGCAAACCCAATCCTGCACTACACTAGCTATTGGTCAGAAGTTGCTGCCTGCACAGTGAAGGTTCTAGGCCAAAATTCACATTCCTGTTTACCCAGGGACATACTGAAATCCATGCTGCTGCTGCTGAGGGTTTAATGATGCTGCCCGGCATCACTCGGTAGCACTCGGCATCCTTCAGCCTTCTGTGTGAAGGTTTAAAACCTGCAGTGATGGCAAAAACCACTAAAGGGAAATCTCTGATTCTCACTTGACCCAGGACATACCATATCAGGTGGTCCACATTTTTCCTACATTAGTTAAAATTCCTGTCTGGGAAAGAACAAAGCAAAAGAAAAGGAGAAACAATGATTTCCTCCTCTGCAAGACTATTCTGTGTCAATAGTACCAAAAAGCCTGTATTTTAGTAGGGAAGCAAACAGCGATGCATCAATGAGCACAGTCCCTGAAGGCCACCTTCGAGAAGCAGCTCAGGAACCAGTCTGCAGTAATTCAGAGTTATACTGCTGCTTACTGAGCGATTTTGCAGGCAAACACCTAGACCGAGTTTTCACACGTTTGTTTTGCTCTCAGTGGGATATTAGTGGTGCTAAGGGCTACACAAGAAGAACAGTGGTAACATTTAATCGCTCGGTTAAAACTCCAGAGTAATGACAAATCAACTTTTTAAAGCACTCAGTTTAAAGTGATTTATGCATCACTGCAGAGGGATGTACAAGTACAGAGGCAGACAGCGCCACACGTAAGCCATCACAGCCCTCCTGCTCTCTTGGCACATGCTGGCCAAGGATCTAACCCCAAGCTCTGCATTTTGACTCCTTTATGGCAACTTTATGACCCCAGCATAATTTCCAGCTCCTGGAGCTCACCTGGGCAAGGCAGGGCAGAACTGAAGACTCTGCCTTTAGTTTGTGATTTCTTTGCCTGTCTTTGGTTTGTTCTTTCTCCCTGTGCTGCAGTCCTCCTCCTTCCTGCCACCCTTTTTCATCTCTTGCACACGTGCTTTCTCCCCGACTGACAAGGGACACCACCCAGGGCAAAACAGCACCCAAAGTGCTTCAAATCCCAGCTTTGTGTGACCCAGTGCCACCTTTCCCTGCGCTGCAGGACATGCGGAGAGTGCCCTTTGTCACACACGTGCAGGGGGAGAAGGGGAATCTCACACCTGGGTAAAGCAAGGGACCTCTGCTGTTTGTGAGGTGTTTTTCAACAGTGCAGTAACCACTGCATAAACTACACACAAACTGTGCTTTCTGCAAGGCTGCTGATTGCTGTGAATATTATGAATTAAAGGGTTTAGTAACGCGAGATAAATTAATGGTTATGTGGTAATCATCTATAAAAAAGCTAAAGGTGGTTTTGAGGTTTATTCTGACTCTTGGATGAGTGAAATCTTACCATGGTGAAAGACCTGAAAGAGCCTAAAGGCTCTTAGGGCATTTTTAAAATGATTTTTATATCCTGTAGCAACTACTGGCCATAAGCTGCGAGCACGATTATGATAAGTTCAATTTTATATATTTACCTCTCATGTCCAAGAATCATAACCTCTATTATACAGCCAAATTCTCTTAACTTTTAAGAAGCTCTATTATTTACCACCTCAAAGGAATAATTATATAACAATATTATAGAGAGAAATAAGGCACAATGTTTGATGGTTTTGCCTCAACTTTTGATTTTTTTATGAAATATGGGGGGACAATAGCTTCACTTACAGGCAGATTAATAAAAAAAGAATCCTCACACCACCACAACATAAACCCCAGAGTTTTAAATATTCTCTAAACAGCGTGTATTTAATCCGAATAGTGAAGTTAATACATCATCCCATCAGAGCTGAAGCACAGACAGCCACTGCAGCCAAAAATGCCATGTTTTGTCATTCATTGACATGCATACTTCCCCACCGGGTTATTTTACCTGCTTCCTGGTCCGTGTCTTCCCTGTTCTAAGTTTGATGTATCTGGCTATCAATTCATTCCTACCTGAAACAAAGAAAAATCCATGGTAAGGGACAAGCAGCATCACACCCGAAACGCCATCAAAATACCACATTTGAACACACGAGCTCCTCGTCTATCGGGTTTGTTTTCCCACACCTACTCCGCTTTTCTTTGCAAACAGTTTGGCAGTATTTCTCACTGTTCACCGGTATTTGTCTTCCATCTCCTCGACAGGCACGGCACGTGCCACAGGAACTACGCAGAGCACCACGAGTTCAGCGTGCGCCCACCGAAATCCTGCAGCGGTTCACAGGCAGGGAGGCGCCTCCTTGGCCAGCAGCTCCCACGCTGGGGCTGACACAAGGTCTGGGCTCCTCTGGTTTTGCTTCCAGGTGCTGTTTGTCCCCCTGGACCCCTTCCTGAGAAGGTCGTGTGCTGCCTGAGCCTAAATGCCAACCACCCAGATGCGCCAGCCTCTCTCCAAGTTTTAATTCTGCAAGGAGGACAGCAAATTCCGCCCTTCCTGCCAGAAAGCCTCCTCCAGAGATGGAAGTCACTGTCCCAGTCCATCAGGTTATCAATCACACCCTTAACTCAGCTCACAAGAGAGGCTGCCCTGCAGTGCTGATGTTCCTGTGGGAGCGGGGCCCATCAACACGGTGGTTTGTTATTCAGAGCTCTGTTTCTCTTGGAAATGTGAAACACTTCCGAGTCTCTAAAACGGCTGCTTGACTCTTCTTCAGTCACACATTATGCTACCTAATGCAAACTAACATTTTCTATCCAAATAATTTCCTTCCTAAGTATTGCTGACATGGAAGATAACACAAGTTTTATGTGGTGTCCTGTTTATTTTCACTGCCTATTATGTTTCTTCTCTGTGAGTTGTAATAACTTAAATATACTTGTTCAACAAGTCCTAAGTTACAGAGCTATTTGCATTCAGCACAGGGGAAAAGCAGCCCGTGCGTAGAAAATGAGAAAACTGATTTAGCAGTGAGCTGAAAATGGGGAGGTTAAGAAAATAACTTGTCACCGATCAAGCTATTTTGAAGTGGATGAGAACATAGCTGGGGAATGCAGAAAATTATTTTATCAGCCAGGGCTTCAAACCCTTACAGTTTTAATGTTGTGGGGGAGAGATGAGGAAGTTTTGAAGTAGCCTGCATATGCTTGAAGTGCATTTTGTTGACTGAGAGATTGAAGACAGAGAGACATTTAGTCAAACCAGACTTTTTCTTCCTCTGTCTCCCCCTCTGAGTCTTATTTTGCACCCTTTGTATGAAATGCCTCACGGTTCCCATCTCTTTCACGTTTGCTAAATGGGTACCAGAACATGAAATACCAAGGTGCTTCAGAGCCGAGCTGCATTTTTGTTTTGGTCTGGACTATGTGCCACGTTTCCCACGACATGCCTCTGGTTTGTAACTCTCCAGCAGGTCTCTTCAGGACAAACTTCAAGAGGTAAATTTTGCGTGAGCAAACAGTTACACAAACCAGCCACATTTCTGCACACAAATGAGGGATTTCCGTATGCAAACAGAGGAGCAGGTAGTTACCTAATTTCATGCAAAGGCCTTGTCTTTAGGCTGAACACCAGCTCTGCAGCCTGCAGTGCTCACAAAATACCTGCCATTTGCAGTGAGCGAGTGCCTTTGTGCGCATGGGGTGAAACCAGGGAATGCCGCACCTCGGTACCTCCCTGTCCTCGTGTTCTTTCTCATAACCCAAACAGAAGCCTGCAAGGGCAGCCCTCTGCAGCCTGGTGAGGTGCAGAGATCACCACACTCCTGCAATCACCAGTGTGATAGGTGGTATGGACATTTTCATATTTCCAAATGCCCGTTTTGATTTCATTGGGGAATGCCCCTCCCACCCCCCTCCAGAAAGTACCTGCTTGGCATATGCTTAAGTATGTGCACAAATTAATACCCAGAAATGGTTTTTTTTGCTGCAAAAATATCAGCAGCTGGTGACTGTGCAAGGTCAGTGATGCTATAAAGTGATGTAAAGGATGTGATGCCATCTCTAGTCCCTCTGTCTGTGCTGCAGACGTTTCAGACACCTGGGCACAGCACGGGTCACTCCAGCCACCCCTTGCCCATTAAGGCAGCCCTAGGCAGCCCCCAGCCACAGCTGAGGTTTCACAGTTCTCCCAGACAAGAGAGCTAAAAAGCTATATTTAAAGGAAAGCTCAGGTTCCCAGGCAGCCACTTGACAGAAAAAGCATCTTTATTAAAAACACCAAGCACCGAAAGTCTAGACTGTATTATTTGAGTGCTGTCTCTGGTGGAGCCCCAGTCCACCCATGAAATACTTTGGCTTCACTCAAGGGGGGCGGTTTGTAGACATTATCTAGCTGGCCAGGGCTATGACTAACAAGACTGCAGTTTTGGCAAGTGACTGCCTCCCTTAAGCTGAAGGTTACCCAGAACCTAACTCCAGAGGAGTCAACAGGGTGGAATAATTTGCCTTAACTTGCAGGGAGGAGGAACTCCACAAGGAACCATAAAAAGTGGCTGAGGTAAAAGCCTAACACACGTTTTCCTTACCATCATGTTTTCAACACAGCAAAGACACATGCATCGGGTTTAGCCAGAGCAGGAGATACTGAAGGCTCACTAAATACCTTCTCCCTGGCCACAACAATCTGAAAAGACATAAATTCTTTCCTGGGCTACCAAAAACCATAAACACAAACAGAAGCACTGCCTGACATAAACAATGATAGATGCCCCAAACTAAAAGTTTACAGCCTTAATGTTATCTACCAAACACTGGTGCTCTTCTTTACCAACTCTGACTGATAGGGACAGAAATGATCTTATCTCCAGATCAACTAAAGCCCAAAGAGGATTTTACTTTAAAAGGAAAGCTTAATAATCCTAAAAACACACCTTCCTGTTCTTGGGAATGAGAAGAGTCTGAAACAAAAGGAGGCTCATGGAACTTCTTTAACTGGCCATCAGAAACCTTAGGGTGAAAAATGCTCATTAATAAATAGATCTGTTTTCTCTAGAAGATCTCAGCTGTGGAAATTCTTTCCATACACACCCTCCCTCTGTCTCCTTGTCATATATATCTGGGAAATTGCCTGGCAGAAGAGAAGAGGTCAGATTTATGAACTGTAAATTTTCAGCTCTTTCTTCCTGTCATTCGCTGTGACAGTCTCCTGCTTTGAATGTTTTGCTTCAGGTATCAAAGAGAGGCATGGGGAGGTGCCTGGTTAGATAAAACATCTCCACAGCACAGGAATCTTTGCCAGGGATCTGGAAAAGTTCAGGAGAGGACCACAACAAATATTTTACATAGGCTGCTTCTTGGAGTTTGCTTTTTTCTCTGTTAATTCAGGCTTTATCTGTCACACCCTTCTGTGTTGTCACTATAATCCCCCCCAGACTGATGATGAGGAAGAGGCATTTTGTGCAAAAGAACATCTCTTTTAATCATGGCATGGAGTAAAAAGGGAATTCAGCTAGAAAACAGTGCAGATGCTAAAAACCTGTGAGGCTTTGTGGACGGCCAAAGCTCTCAAAGCTCCACTGTGGCCCCTCCAAGGGCACAGCTGAGTCCTGAGGGCAGCCCTGCTCCAGCCAACCCTTGGCACACAGACTCCCTCCAGCTTCCCAATCCACTGCCCCATCCACGAGCACCATCACCCTCAGCAGGGGAGCGTGTGGTGATCCTGGACACCTCTCAGCCAGCAGAGAGCTGACACTTCTGCTCCTCTTGTTCAAAACAAGCAGGAGCAGCTGCAAAGTGGGGCAGCTCCCACCGCCTCTCCCCGGGGGAGGCAGTTGTTGCTCTAACAGAGGGCCCTTGTGCAGGGCCAACACTTTTTCCAAGAAGAGCCTAAAGCAGCCAAGCATCATCCCCCACAAAGGTCTGCACGAGGCTCCCGGGTCCGCCCGTGACGCTAAGGGTGTGTTTGTCCCCGCTCGCCCAGCGCCAGCGAGGCCCTCAAAGGTGGAAATCCACCCCTGACTGAGGAAGGCGTCACCGGCAACCCCTTCCCGGGCCAGGAACGGCACCATCACCGCTGCAGGGGAGCACAGGCAGCTCTAGCAGCACCTGCACGAGCTGTGGACATGCTCATGGCCACACCGTGTCCCTTTCCCTGCGTCCCGAACACGGGCATCAGTGCTCACACCCGGGGACCGGAGCATCACGTCCCTGAGCAGCCGTGAGGCCGGCACGCGTCCTTATTTAGAACATTAATGACACAAATCAAACCTCTGCCCTCCCAGCTCCCAGTAACAGGCACTATCCAAACGGGATAAAAATAGGCAAGTGTGGGAAAGAAAGCTGGCTAGCAACTTGAAAATGAACAGCTGATTTTAAAAAGTTTTCATACTCAGCCACATGATTCAAGTAACGACCAAGTAGAAAAGCCCTTTTTTTTTTTTTTTCCAGATAATGAAGCATGATGAATTTCTTCAAATTCTACAAGACCGTGGCTCGGAACAGGTATCTCCCATCCTGACTGACAAGTCTGGGGGCAGACCTGCACAATTTCATCTCCCAAATCGTTCTCACAGCCGCGTTTACAGCACGGCAGAGGTTTGTTCAGCCAGCTTCGGTAAACCCCACTTCTGCTTGGCCTGGTGCTGGCGCTGCTGCCCACGTGCATGGGGGCCAAATTTGGAGAGCTGGTGGGACTTCTGCTTGATGAGGAAGCAGCCGTGAGTGCTCTCCTGGGACAATCCCTGTGAGCAGCACCCAGCTCTTTGTCCGGCTACTGAGCACGGGCTGGACGCAGATCCCAGCCGAGGCACGGACACCATCAGCAGGGATGTGCCGCTTTGAACCCCTTCCTCATCAGAGGGTGGGCACGGGGCCCTTGGACAGCAGAGTCAGGGAAAAGCTGCTCTGTCATGGTGCTCGGCCCCAGCGCTTTTCCGTCCTGTTCTGCCGTCGGAATATCCGGCTTTGGGAGATCTCGCCCCAAATTCGGCAGCGCCGCTTTCCGAAGGCGCCTCACAGCTAAATTGGCTAACAAAAAGCCTCTCGTAGATAAAAGAGTTCTGCGAGTCAACAACTGGCTAAGCAGTTTAAACCTCTAAGCAAGGCATCCCCTATTTAAACGTTGTAGGCAAATCTAATTTAAGCTTTTTAAAATATTATGGGCAGGTGTTTAAGTGGCGGGCACACTGGGCCGCGCTGGGCTGGGAGGGGGCTGGGCGCCGCTTCCCAGGCGGGCAGCATTTTGTTCAGCCAGGCTTTTCTGCAGAAGGGCCACGTGACAGAGGCCAAATAAACAGCATCTGGGGATTTTCAATTACAGACCTTCACCCAGCATGCCTGCACTGTAATCTCTACCAGATGAGGCTCAGGCCTCACTATTTTCAATAATTCACACACTGTGTACACATAACATGACAATAAGGGCATTCATGCAACCGCCTGATTCGCACATCAAAGCTCCCAAATGGCCAGCTGTAAGCATGCTTACTGCTGAATAATTCATTCTTTTCACAGGCTTGAAAAAACGCTCAGCGGGAGTTGGCAAGCTTGTGTTCTTTCCTGTGTGGTATGCTAAACTCAAATTTTGAAAGAGGTACAGCCCCACTAAAAAGAGTCAGAGATACAACTATTTAAATGTGCATTTGCGAGCTTTCGGATGGCTGCTCACAGAAAAAAAAAAAAAAAAAAAAAAAGAAAAAAAGGGGGGGGGGGGAAGAAAAAAGCAGCTCTACATTTCCAAGTGGATAGTGGAGATAAGAGGAAATAACCTACATGTCCTCTGAGGCAGGTGGTTAATAGAAATAAAGTGATAAAGCTGTTTTCTGGCTGGCAAAATATTTTTTACACATATTATTCCTGGCTAAAAATCTTGGCTATACCAGGCGCACAACAGTCAACAAGTCGAGCAGACTTGAAATTTCCTCATGCTTAGCATAAATATTCTACTAGATGGAAAAGAGGGTTTTTGTTAAGACTAACACATATGAAAAAGGCAAACACAGAAACACCAGAGCTAATTCTGTAACTCCTATTTACTGCTCTCGCCGATATGGGTTGAATACTAATGCCTACATGATATTTTAACAACTCCAAACTTGCAGCTGTGTCTCTGAACATTTAGCTTGCAACAAGTGAGAGTGTTCCAGATTTTGTAATACTTTAACTTAACACAACGGAAACATAATTTCTTTAGGAGATTAAAAAAAAAAAAAAAAAAAAAAAAAAAAAAAGAAGAAAAGAAAAAAAAGAAGGCTCTGCTTCATAATATCAAGTTTTCTCGACTGTCAATCAGTGCCTGAACCCGTAGGATCAACTAGTCATGACCTCTCCTTATAGCAAACACATGCTGCTTACCAGCTGTGGGCTGTGTTTTTTACATCCTTTTCTCTATCATTCAGAATGGCTTCCTCCTAATCACAATAATCCCAAAAGTGCTAAAACATATCAATCGTCCTTTAAGCCCTGCCTACAAAAGGCCAGCCGTCCGACCTTTATGGGCTTGTCCAACAGCAGCTGATACTTCATTCAACTACAAATCCAATTTAGCAGTTACAAGAGGTTTAGCATCACTGGAAAAATATTGGTGTTGATCCTGCACTCTTAAGTCAGCAAATATTCCTTTGCCATATTGTTTAGCTTTTTCTGCCATATTTACACTTCTGCTGGATTTCCCTGAGTGACTTCACCAGCAGCATTTAACCTCTGAACTGGTAATATTTACAGTTGATCAAACAGCGATTTTTAAAATATGTTTACCACAATTACAGAAACATAAGTCTATTTGAATTCCAACTGTTATAATTCTAAAAAAAAATCCCCAGCCAACAACCCTAAAAACAAACACAGCCATTTCACTGAAAACCATAGAGCACACTTTATGCACCAGTTATGCAGGATGTTATTTATTATAGCCCTTTGGGCAAGTTCATGGCAATTCTCTCACTTATGTATTTTTAATTGCCAAGTGAGCCAAGGCAAACACTCCCTTGATCCCCCCCTACACCTTTTCTTTTCCTTTTATTTTTTCTGCTATTTTTCCAGGGGTTTTTTTCCCTCTTTTTCCCTCCCCCTCTTTAAGCAGCAGTATGTGTCAGAGACCTGGGGCCCAGGACACAGGTCTCATAGTCCCCAGAGAATGGGATAGGAGGAAAAAAAAAACCCATCTTAACTGTGTGTCTTTGACTTGCTGGAGCTTGTTGGTGCTCTGAATCCTTTGGGAGCCAAGGGTCTGGCTCAGAATTCAAGTAAGGACCATGCACAGAAGTGGCCACACAAGGACAGGAGCAGGAGGGGACAAAGAACTCAGGGCTCCTAAAACAGGTTTTAAGGGCTGCCCCAGTGGGGTGTGTGGATGTACAAACACAAAAAACTACAACGAGCCACTTAAATATTATTATACACAAATTAACTGCTTGCAAGATGCACACTAACTAGGCTGCCCGAGAGGAGAGGGGAAAGAAAAGATCCCAGAAACAAAACAACCGAAATTAATCCCTTCAGATGCTAATGAGCGAACAATTACAATGACTCATTTAAGTTATATCATAATGATACTTCCAAAGAAAAGAACTTTTTGTGTATTGTATTAAAACCAACAACAATAAAATGATCCCAGATTGAATCAAGACCACAATTTAATTTACACAGCAAAAGGGAAATGACCTAATAGGAGCACAGAAAGATATTCTACTCATGTCAAGTCTTAATCTTTGGGTTTTATCCCGGCTTCAGTTTCAGAGAAAACAATGAAAAAGACCCATAGACACATCTGGTTCAGAAGTGTTCCTTGACATTAATGCAATGCATTGGATTCTGTTTGGCAGGTCTTCATACTGGGAAATATTCCACATAAGCAATGTTTATTAATTTTCTTCTGATTTTTTTAAAAACTGAGGCAGAACATATTTCAAAAAGAGAGGAGCAATCCAGAGAGCTCTCTGAATATTCATTAATTAATATTTTGTCAGTGTTGGTTGTCTCAACAAAAGAAGGTTTTACAATTTACTCTAAGGGCCATTTAATTAAAATTTAAATGCTACAAAAATACATGGCAGGTTTGGCTTTTTTTTTTTTTTTTTTTCCCCTAGTAATAATTTTCTACTTACAATAAACTGTATTTTACTGCAACCAAAAACGATTTCAAAACAAACAGCAATTTTTAGGCTTCAGAATATACAAAGAAATCCCCATGGGAGAAAAAAAAAATAAAAAATCCCCAAACTTTGACCTTTGCCATATCTCTGGATCAGCTACAGATGTTTGGTAGATTATGTAAAAACCTAGATGTCCTTAATCTGACATTGTGGGGTTTTTCCCCTGCTCTGATAGCAACTGTCAGTACCCTCTCTGCAAAAACCCCATGTGAATTCCATGTGCAATTCCACGTTTTCAGAGGCGGCTGCAGTTTCTCAGGGACAGGAGCAGTTCAAGAAAGGAGCAGACTCTTGCCCAGCGCTGCTGACAGAAAGTCTGATTTGGACAGGAATCCTTCAAACACACAGACAATGGGCTGGCTGACCTGTCATGAATGATGGATGAGTTAAGGGGATTAAAACCACTATTTGCATTCGAATAGATAAAAATTAGCAAAATAGAATTTCTCAGTAGGTGGCTTCAGTTCTGTTTGTCCTCATAGGCAAAATGAAGTTCATTTTTAAAGGAATTACGATTGTTTAAGTAATGCTTGTTTGAAGAGAAGAAATTCTGGGTGTTGGTTTGCTTCCTATTGTTTATTCTTCAAGAAATACACTTTACTATCACAAAAGTATCCTTTTCTCCCCACGTTTATTACTAGATCATTACAGAAGCACAGTGTTCTATACCTTAATGCTTACATGTTTCTAAGCTGCATATACCCCCCAAAAAGCGGTTTGAGTTCAGGGAGAGATGATCAAAAAGACCAAAAAAATTACATTAAATTGTGCATTGATGCTTCAGTGAGGTCCTGAGTACGAGCCTGTGACTCGGGAACCATAAATCAGATACTTGAATCACTGCAGGTTCCTTTTGACCAGACTCACATTGCACACAGTGATGGTACTTAAAAGACTCCGAGATGGCTGCACAAAGTGACCTCATGAAAGGCTGGCCTGACAACAGCATCATATTGTTTATACAACATATCCATTAGAGAAATCCGTATGGACATAAGTCAGGCGAGCAAAGGGATGTAGGAACCGCAGAAACATCCACGGACAGTCAGAGAGCAACCAAGATCTGTCTGTCTGTCTGTCAGACCAGAGCTGTGAAGGTCCTACTCCTTGCAAGGCACACGCAACCAGGAGCCTCCAGAAATTCCAGCACTTTTTAAAACTCACTGCCAAACGCGTTGCTGAACTCTGCCTGTTGTACCAGTGAACTGCAGCCAGAGCAGTGACATATTCCACCGTGCCCTACAGCAGCGCCAGCAGAAAGCAAAGCTGAGGCATCAAGGAGGCACGTTTCTTCCAGAGATGGCACTAACCAGCAGGAAAAGCTGTGACACGATTTCTCAACTCAACATTTGCTATGGTGAGATTTTAAGAGAGCAGGGCTCTTCTCCTCCTCAGTGATGGGGTTCTGGGCACATCCAGAGGTTGTCTAAAGCAGGGCAGTGCCGGATCCTGCAGCCACATAGTCCCGTGCATCCACAGGCAAGCAAACACCTGGTGAGCTGCCCACATTTTCAACTCTGCACGGGGATTTCATGCAACTCTTTGCAAAAACTGTTTAGCTCATGACTTAACATGGTGTCTGTGTCCTACGCAGTTCAGATGCTTTATTTGCACAGCAGGTGCAATGAGGTATTTAAATTTTCATTATGTCCAGGGTATTTGGCCTTGGTTTGTGTTAGATGACAGCTTCTGACACCAGATGGGCCAAGTGGAGAAATGCTTGACCGGCATATGAAAGAGTTTGGGATACATCCAACACCAACCTTGGTTTCCAAGTTATTCCACAGGCACAAAGTAGCATTTTGTGGAGATTTTATAGCTAACAGTGTCATTCTAGCTACAGTACAATAAATATTTTGCACCAATTACAAACCCACAAGAGTGACCTACAACATACTTGAGTTACAGGGCAAGTAATTTCTTGCAAACTCAGTCTCAAAAAATGTTTGAAATTGAGAGTCCTTTAACTATTTTTTTTTTTTTTCAGCCTAGAGAAAGACCCATCCATAGTTCCTTCCCGTTAGATCAACTGCCCATTCCTGCCTTCCTGCAGAACCCAACTGGGTCACTGATGTTCTAGCTAAAATGGAGAACAACACTACTGCGCTTCTGAAGGATTCCCAAGACACCAGTCCAAGGGGAGGGAGAAAAAGAAACCTTGATATCATCATAAACCCAGCCGCTGAAGAACAGAAGACATCACTGCTTATTTTGAAGTTCAGCTAAGAGATACAACAATGAAAAGCTGAGTAATCAAATAATACTGCACCATAATGCATTTTGTTTAAATTTGGAAGTGTTCCTCATAACCTACTCATTTGTCAGAGAGAAAAATGCCTGCCTGGCTCTCCCTGCCCCTCTGCCCCAGCCTCCAGCATCCCACTGTACATCCCAAGCAGGGTAAATACCATGCTGCTGATTTCATTCTTTCTGAAAACCCCCATTCATGCTTTTCAAAATCTGCAGGGTTAACTTGGAGAATTTTGCTTTGTGCAGCCACGAAATGTTTTAGAACCCTAACATTTGTTATCTTTGTTACATATTTTTTTAGTTAAAGTGGTTGCTTTGGTTGATGGGAGGGCTCTTTAAAGAAAAATAATTTAAAGGCTAGGACGTGCCAGAGAGCTGAAAGAAAATCACACTTATTTATAATCTTTTTACCGCTTATTTGTTTCTATGCTTTTTTTTTTTGCTTCCCAGCTCATGGCTTTACTTTACATAACATTTATTCAAAAAGTGTACATTTGAAAACCTTTTCTTTGTTTGTTTTGGATAAATGAGTAATGAAGTGCAAACACAGTTTCACACATAATTCTTAAGCCCACTTTCTTTAGGCCTGATGCAGTAGGAGAGAAACTTTACAGGTTGTTTTGTGCCCGAGTACCATGGACATGGGGCTGGAAGAGGAGACTGGACTCCCAGCTGCAGCTCTGTCGAGTCCCTGTGCTGCCCTCACACTTTTGCCTGTTATAGATGTTAGTTCTCTGCATATCGTGGTGAAAAAGATTGATGAAAGTTGCCTGCCCTCCACCCACACACATGGTTATCCCACGGAGCAGCCCCAGACACCAGTGGCTCCTAATCCTGACAGCAACAATGGACATTTCACAAGGAGCAGAAGGACTTTGCTCCTCAGTTCCATCACACGTTCATTAAGGTTGGAAAAGACCTCTGAGACCACTGAGTCCATTAACCGTGTTCACCACCAAGCCTTGTCCCCAAGTGCCACATCCACGTGCCTTTTGCCCACTTCCAGGAGCCGAGGGCTGGCATTAGGACCAGGATGGGGGCACATGTCCCAACACACCCCCCATTGCTGCAGACCCACTGGCAGGAGCCATGAGCAGGGCAGCTTCATGCAGCAGAGGAGCAACGTCTAACTACACACACACACACACGTATATCTGGAACTGCAGTCAACATTTATTAATGTAGCTTAGAGATTTCTGCCCCTACCAAGCTCCCAGTTTGCTCATAATACTTTTATCATCTGTCTAACCTGCTGATATGCTAATCAGTAATCTCTGGTGCATAAAATTATTTCATTTTTCTTCTCATCGCTGGCAATTTATGCATTCTTCTCTCCCCTCTTTCAATGTGTTGTCTCTCCTACTATCCTCCCTCCTCCTTCTCCCCCTGTCCTTCTTCAATGGTAAGGACAAGTAACACCAGTCCTTCTCCTTTCCTGGCTGTTTCCAGGATCTCTCTCCACTCCATACGGGTTCCCCTTGGAAGAGCACTTCCTTTCTGCCCGGCCCACAGTGTGCAGTCTCCACACCGCAGCAAGTTTCAGGGGTGCTACTGTCTACTGGGCAAATTCCCGACCAAGACTCCTGCATCTGACTTCTACCTTGGCCAGAGGCAGGCTGGATGCATCTTGACATGTGGAGAAGAGTTTCAAGTGAGGAAAAGGGCCTGAGCTTCATTACAGCGGAGAACAACAAACGAAAAAGGGCTTTAAAATGTTAAATTCTCTGTATCTGGATTCAAACAAATGCTGCCAAAACACAGGCAGCGTACAGACTACTACACTGTACCTAAACTTCTGCCAACTCCACAGGGCAACAAATTTCTTAGTTTTACAAACTTTGAAGCACTGCACTATATTTTAAACTTTATATGTTTTCGTTGTAAAGGCATTTTCTCTGAGGCAGCTGGCAAATCCATCCCAAACCTGGCCATCGCACCAGTATCAACATTTTAGCACACACAGTGTTCTTGCTACTAAAAGACAAAGAAATGGTCACTGGGTCAGCCAAAGGAACTCCATCTGACTCCATCAGGCTTAGCTACAACATGTGCACAAAGAGAATAAGTTAGTGCTGCAGGGAGTTATCAAGAGTGCTTGCAAGAATGACACCCCTTTCATCTTTGTGAGATGCATATGAATGTGTCAGGACCCACTACTCCAGACATTAAACTGAGTCACACAATGATTTTCCATAAGGATTGGTGGACATGGTAGTGTTAGGTTAACAGTTGAACTCGATGACCTTAAGGATCTTTTCTAACCTAAATGATTCCATGAGTCTATGACATAAGAACAAGAAGTAAAAATATACTTACTTACCTCAGAGGCTCACAAATGTTTATATGAAGCTATTAAAAAGCTGAGATTTAAAACAACACATCCATTTAAAAGAAAATGAAAGGTTGTTTCTGGTACGGCTGATGCAGTTATATGTTTTCTGTTGGGGGAAATTTACAGCCACATTATTGCTGTCAAGGAAGGTAGTGAGCCACAAGGATTTCCAGATGCCATGTGTGAAGTTTCTCATTTCCCCTACCATACTAAAGTACATTATCACCCAAACGCAAACAAGCTTTAAAAAGTGTCTGTCACTAAAACATGTGTGGCCCCCTTTCCTGGACTTCAGAGATGTGGGGGTTTTTTTTCTTCTCCTTTCCTTTCTTTTTAAGCCAGATGGGAGAGGGCAGTGCAGCACTGCCAGGGGCCCAGCGCTGATCACGCTGATGTTGACGACAATACTTTGGGCTGCACCCAGAGTGAGAGGTACATGCTGCACCCTGTCAGAGAGAAACCTGGCTCTGCCAAACAGCAACGTTTCGCTTGCTGAAAGCCAGGCAGGCAAAGGAGGGGAAGAAATGCTGCCACTACATTTCTCAGAGCAGCTATGAATGTGAAAACAGATTTAAGAGGAACACAGACGTGCACTGGGTTCGTGTGGCCGGGTTTTGGCAGCGTGAGGGCTACAGGGGTGGCTGCTATGAGGAGCTGCCAGCAGGTTCCTCATGTCCAGCAGTGCCAATGACAGCTTGGACACGCCTCGCGCCAAGGCTGGGCCAAGCAGAAATGGTGGCAACACCTCTGTGATAACAGATTTAAGAAGGGGACAAAAAAAAAAAAAAAACGAAAAAGAGAAAAGAAAGTTATTGCACTGATGTAATCGCAGTCAGACAAGAGCGGAGTGAGAATGTGTGAGAGGAACAGCCCTGCAGACACCCAGGTCAGGGCAGGAGGGGCAAGAGGCGCTCCAGGCACTGGGGCTGAGATTCCCCTGCAGCCCCTGGGGCAGCCCACGTTGGATCAGTTTGGGGAGAACTGTTGGCTGTGAGATGCACTCACACTGGAGAAGTTTCTGGAGAACTGTCTCCTGTGAGAAGGAGCCCATGCTGGAGCAGGGGAAGGACTCTTCTCCCTGAGCACCTGCAGAAACAATGTGTGATGAAATGACCACGACTCCCATTCCTTGTCTCCCTGCCCTGCCGGAGGACGAGGTAGAGCTGGGAAGGAGGGAAGGGTGTGGGGAAGGTGGTTTTAAGATCTTATTTTACTTCTCAGTATTCTGCTCTGATTTCGTTAGCAATAAATTCAAGTAATATCTCTAATTAAAGCCTGTTTTGCCATGACAGAAATTGGTGAGCAATCCCTCCCAGCCCTTATGTCAACTCATGAAGCCTCTGTTATATTTTCTCTCTCCTGTCCAGCTGCAGAGGTGGGTAATAGACTTTGGTGGGTGCCTGGAATCCAGCCAGGGCCAACCCACCACAAGAAGGTAACAAGAAAAAACATATTCCGGTTTCTCCTGTACCTATAAACTAGGTACACCAGCTGGCAGCTGAAGGACCTGTCCCATTGTATGGGCATCAGTGGGCAGCTGGAACTGCACAGGAGACCACCCTCACCCCTGCAGAGAAGGGAATCCCGTGCCAAAAGGACTTTCTAAGGCTTCTGCAAGCTTGAACAGAATTGCCTCTCTCAGGGCTATCTGGGACTACTGCACGCAAGCGTGAGGCTTTCAAGGGGGAGTAGGAGCAAACAAATGCCTTGCAATCAATCACCTTTCCAGCTCTTACTAGCAGAATGGTAGAATTAAAGCTAGAAAATCTTACCAGTGAAGATTTTCTCCCAATTGGATTTGTTTCAAAAAAAAAAGGAACCGCACAATTTATGCAAAGGTCCAGCACGATGGTGCTGAAAAGAGGATAGAGGTGGAAATATCAGAAGGCTGATGTCACATAGTCTCCTCTGATTTTTTCCTCAAAGTAGGTGTTTTGTTACATGATGTCAACTTGAATCTTTTGCTAATAATGAAAACTAAATGTGAGATGCTGAGTCCAAAGCACAGCTGAACTGACCCTTCTGTCTCACATCTGGGAACACACCAGCAGCAAGATCCCGAGTTGGAAGCAGGAAGAATGGTTTTGCTCCAAATCCAGAATGAAACAAAGGTAAGGAAAGGGGACATGCTGGAATCCCTCACTCCAGGTGGAGAGCTTCCCCCCTCCTACAGGGCCATGGGCACCAAGGGGCACCTATTTCTGACGCAGGCCCAGCAGAGTAGCCCCATGCCAATCAAACAGATGGGAAGCCTGTTTTATGACACAACCTTTTGTCCATCACTTCCAGAAACATCTCCCATGCCTTCACAGTCCTTTCTAATAGTCGTCCCAAAGAGGGTATTTACAACATAAGCCTCAGCTATCAAAAGGACACTCTTAGAAACACCAAAGCAAGTCCCTGAAGCCACATTGATCACATCAGATGCTTGGCTTGAAGTGATAACATGGCATTTTCTGAAGGAAAAATAGATCTGAGTAACAAAAAGGGTCCCTCAGAAACTCTCACGCTCCACGTTAATACTTCAGAAGAACTGAATTTCTGCTACAGCAACTACTGCAAATATAGCTGAAGGTTCCAGTGCAGAGTGCGCATGTTTGATGGAACAGAAACAGCCAACGCAATTATTTCCAGAAATTCAGGACAAGCCAATATGGGCAAATCCCTTTTCAAACCTACACAGGGTGAATCATTGCCTTGCTGATCTGCCTGAGACTTCATTGCACTCACTCACAGAAAAAGAAGCCCAAGCCAGAGTGTCTTCTGCACCTGTCAGTGCTTGATACTCTGACCTTATTAAAAAAAAAAAACCAAGCTCATAGATTGAAAACAAAAGTGTTATTACAGTGCCTTTAAAACAATCATCCGGGCTTTTCCTTCATCTTCTTTTTATTTCTACTAGATTAATGAAAGACTTCAATTAAAATGTAAGCCAATGTATAAAAGATTTTAAAATTCAGCAACTCAGATCTTGCCATCCTAGCATTTATTTTCTATTGTAACATTAGCCATTCCAGCAGGCTTTTGTTTGCATCTCATCCCATCCTTACCTGGACAAAAGGCTTTTATTTATTCTCCAGATTAAAAAAAAAAGGTGAAGATGACAGACATTTCTGTGTGCATAAGTAAGGTCATTCAAGAGTTGAAGTCAAGTCATTCGAGAACGTGTGCTAAATATATTTAGCAGCTATAAAAATTAGACCACAGACTTCTATGCCTGAATTATTTGCTGATTCTCCGAGCACTGGAAATACTTCGACTTGTGCAGCTGAGAAAGCGAACCTCCACAGAAATCAGATCTCAGTTTTCTTTCTGTATATTCTTAAGAAAGACCCCCAAAAAGAAGACATCTGGGTCAACTACTTGTTGGGTTTCTCTCCCATCTGCCCGCTCTCCTTGTTCTCAAGAAGTCTCTAAAGATGTTTCCTAATCAGCACCACCTCTCCAGGTAACGTTAAGTAAGGGATATGCAGAAGTGACGGGGGGGGCACAGGCAGGCAGACACTTGTGGACCACTTTGGAGCTGTGGGCAAAGGAAAAATCCAAGCAAGGGAGCCTTGTTTCACTGCTGCATTCAAATTTGCATCTTAAGCCCAGCTGCTCATGGCATTTGAACTTGAATGCAAACAGTGGGCTCAGAGAATTAATCTCAGCCATCTAGATCCTCTGTGGCAAGCAGTAAAGATCATAGGCAAAGAACAACAGAGACCACCGTGGATCAAGTTTTCCTCTTCTAAGCTTGTCATTTCATGGCTGTGCTTGAACAGAGGAGATAACTGAAACAGCAGTAAAGCTCTTTATGCTGGAGACATTGGTGGGCAAAAATTAAAAAAAAAAAAACAACCCAGTCCTGCTTCCTACCTCTGTTCTTTTATATAGCTGATGGCTCATATTCAATCCATACATTTTACTAAGCGTGTGCTTAAAATAGCTCGGGATGAAGTAGAAATTATTAATATTTTACCACGTCAAAATGTTTATGGGTGAAAAGATTAGACTTGGGAAAACTGTTGACTTATGAGGTTAAATAAATATTTATCTAGCTTTAGGAATTAGTAAATTGCATTAAGTTTTATTAACTATTATAATTTATTCTAAGTTGAGAAGCTTTAAACCAGTGCAAATTATAAAAATTAGGCAAACTTAATCCCTGTTCTTAAGCCTCCTTAAAAATCAATTGCATTCCTTAGTATTTGAAAGGCTAAATTGAAGTTGTCATCAGTGACATCTTAAGGCATACAAAACATGAAAACCTTGATTTTAAATGTAGGTTAATTTTCATTGCTGTCATAAAATAAAATACACTTTAAAGAGTTCTGTTTTCTTTCATACAAACGTCTTGTCTTTTTCCTAAAATGTGGGAAATAAAACCAGCTAGCATTCAATACTGGGCTCAGTAGAAATCATTGGCCTGAAAGTTCAGCATTGCTTTCTACAACATAAAATCCAATATCTCCAATAGAAGATCACATTAAATTTGACCTAACCTGTGGGCAGTTCTTTACCCAGAAATAACATCCCTTTGCACAAAATCAGTGTTTTGAAGGATCATAATCTTAATGTGACCTGTGGGAAATACACCACCTCCTCTGTCTGCCCGGGAAGATTACACTTCCAAAGGATGCTCACATCCAACACGGCAGACACACCCACTGAGCCACACAGGACTGGTCTCATGTGTAAACACCCAAGGTTGTTTTCAGGAACAAAGAAACTACACCACTTCATCTAGGAACGGCCTCATCTGAATGTAGCTCAGTCTGTAAAAACAGAGAAATGGACCCATTTCACGAGAAAAAGGATCCATTCCCAGGAGCCTTACTTCAGTCAAGATTTTCCCATTTTTCCTGTATCAACCCACTCAACCTGCAACACAAATGCAGGTGTCAATTCCAAAAAAAACCCCACCACCATGCCAGCATGCTGAAGGCATCTGGGAGAGCAGTAAATTACTAGCAGATTGGAAAGATTGATTCGTGAAGAAGTTACAAGGAAGTGGAGACATGGCAATCAGCATGTACATGGTGTAAAGGCTGAGTTTCCCAGCAATCCCTGAATGCCCTCAATTCCCACCAGAAGACTGAAATCAGTGGGAGCTCAGGACATTCAACAATTCATAAAAATTAAAGCAGGGCAACGACTGGTCTTATTGTTTGTTCTTGGCAGTACCCACCAAGAGCGCGACGCTGGAGGAATGCATGATCGATGTTGTGACAACTTTGCAATTTGGAAAGATTTAAGCCAAAGGGATAGGGCAGTGAAAAGGGGTGTTGCAGTAAATGAAGCGATCAAAGCTGATGGTGGCTGGCATTCTTTATTAACACAGCAATCTCTACATTTCAGGGAGAGACTACTCCCAGAGCAGCTCAGCCTACCTGTTATTGACATCCTCATTCCCTACAAATCCCCACAGAAGTGCCTCTCCCGTGCTTCAGAGGGCTGTAATCCAGAGGGCCATGGGATGTGGGGAGGTTTGTGGGGCAGCTCTGGCATGGCACTGCACTCACACACCCACTGCAGGTGGAATGGAAGGGGCTGATAAATGGGGTGGGAGAGCAGCACAGGGGCCAGGGGCTGCCTCGTGGGCACAGGCACAAGTGCTGCAGTCTGCAGGGAAGACATCTGAGTTGCAAAAAGACAGAAGAGGAATTGATTTTTTTTTTTTTTTTTTTTGTGAGAATATACACTGAGGAATGATCTTAACAACAACAAAAAGTTTAAATTTTAAGCAAGAGAATACCTTCCAGATTTAAAACAAGCTCCAAAGAATGCCCATGTTAAGGCACTAAAAATGAAATTGGCGACGCACTAGAAAATATACTGAGAGGAGAAACCTTTGACCAATTCCTTCCCCCCCCACCATTAGATGTTTGTTTGATATTTTCTGTCCGTATGACCTAAAAACCTACACCTGTAAACACAGCCCCAGGTGGTGGGAAAGCCATGAACTGCGTGACAGGCCTGCAAGACAAATAGCCCTGAACCAGTCCAAACAGAACCCCCGTGACACCAGTACTGTTCTTTGCTTCAGCCCATGTGGTTTAGTTTTGGGTAGTCCTGTGATGAGCAGGGAGTTCGACTCCACGACCCTTATGGGTCCCTTTCAGCTCAAAATATTCCCTGATTCTGGGTCTCTTTTCAGTTACATTCCTCTAAACCTGAGCCACGCCCAGCAGACCCTCCTTGTTTATCTTTATGGTTTTCTTACACAAAACAGAGTTAGAAAAGTAGGTGATAAATCACTGAATGATTACTGCTCAAGAGGAGCCGTGGCTGGCTAGTATTGCTTTGATGTCACTTTTCTTGTTTATCTCACTTTTTTCTAACAAATTACACTTTTTATTTGAGCACAGGCTTTTCTTGGACACCTGGAATATGTAAAAATAATTCCACTAGATATCTCCTTTTCTGGGAGGGAAAAATAAAATAAAATAAGAACTTTCTGTAAATGTGAGAGGATGTCCTACCTTTAACTTCCTTCTAACACTTAACACCAGGCTTAAAATTGCACCATATCAACACAGAGAAGCTGAAATACCACGAGCATCCCTTCCATCTACTTTGCTTTACACATTAAACCACGATTCAAGCAGAGTCCATTAAGGCATCTAAATGTGACTTACCACATGTGTTAATTGGGTGGGG
The DNA here is from genome assembly GCF_015227805.2 of Hirundo rustica. Lineage (NCBI taxonomy): Eukaryota > Metazoa > Chordata > Aves > Passeriformes > Hirundinidae > Hirundo > Hirundo rustica. The sequence goes on along the minus strand of NC_053455.1, from coordinate 57,770,414 downwards.
GGAAAAAAAGAAAGGAAACACAACCCTCGAATGTGGACATTTATGTATTCTCATTATTCAGACCCTCCTGATGCCACAATCTTCCACTTCTATAGTTTATAAATGTTTGATTTAAAATATAGCCATTTTATCATTTGTACCACATTTACCTCATCTTACCACTGTTCTGACTGGATGAGAAGCTAATGTAGCCTACACTGTCTGGTCAATTATTGCATGGACACCAGGGACCAATTAATGCCATCCATAAAAGCCTGAATCATTCTGTCAATTAACTAGAACTAACTATGTCATCAGATATATTACTGGTGAGCAAGTCTATTTGGTTGCAATATGTCTTGAAGGAGAGCAGTATCAAATGAATCACAATTGACTTGGACAACTGCTAGCATAATTTCAGAAGATGAAAAGACAAATGTGGTAGTTATTAGTGGTCCCCTGAGGAATTACGGCCAAGCAATTGTAATGTGCTAAGACTGTACTAGCAGGTGCCCACAGCACAAACCAGGCAGAGGGTTAAATCAATATTTTCAATTTCTTGGGATCAATTCAGTGTTTGAACAAGATGGAAACTTGTTAGCAATTGGCAGAACGTGTAAATGAAAAGCCAAACTTCTTATTATTTGTTAAAAAGGAATCAGTGCTCGGCATCATGCCCTTGGCGCAAAGGTAATGCTTTCATGATCCAGTTGCTTGGGCATTCACTAAAAATCTAGCAGTTCTTAAATTTTAATAGAGTGCAAAAGGTTACTTTAATACATGCCGAACATTCAGGATCTTTAAAAATGATTGAAGTGTCAATAGGAAAGTTTTTGAGCTGTGACAACAGCATAGTTATTAACGATTAGTGCAAGAAGCAGAAGAAACCTTGATTGCTTTAGGAAAGTCTCACCAGGAATGCAGCTCGACATCCTTGGTACAACTTCACATTTATTCCGTTTCATGCAGGAGAACACTCGGATCGCCAAGTGATCCTTTACCAATTAAACAAAAAAGAAAAAGCCACCTTACCCAAATTGATTTCATTTATCACTGCTGGGTTTAAGGATGCCTGTGGCAGGACCTAAGGCACTGGCATCGTATTCTTCACTTTTAACACAAAGGTGTAAAAATGAACTGTTACGTCTTAGTATTGGTTTACAAAAAGGCGCCTCCAGCCACCCTGACAATCAGGGTTTGGAAAATATACCTTATTTTGAGTGAGGGAGGCATACCCTAAAAACAACACCTTAGACAGGGCAGTGTAAAATCTCTGGGATATGGAAGCAGAAAACTGGGAAGTAACACTATTGTACCTGGAGAAAAAACCACGTGATCTCAGGGAAAGCTATTTCCATGGTGCTCACCCAATGCTTCAAGTTCATTATTTCAACCAGATCAAAAACATGAACCATTTTTCATGCTACAAGACTACAGCAATATTGTTTAGGAAAACAGAAAAGAAAGCTCTGATGGTTAATTAGAAAGAAGAAACTCAGCAAAACAGTTCTGAAAAATGCCTGAAGAAGGCACTTATGCTTCAAACATGAACAGATTTCTCTCATATTTCCCTGTGTTGGGCTGGTATAGGAATTCTTTGAATAGTCTTCAGTGTTTGGACTTTAGCTCATGGGCACAGACCAGTGAAGAGGTAGGTGAAGCTCCTCTTTCACAATCACTTGGCACAGAGACATTCTTTTTAATATACTTTGTTCTTTAATTGTGAAGATAACAGTATTTACAACGCTGGAAAAATGTTTCATCCCTCTGAAGCATTTTCATCCAAAGGCCCTCAGAGCACTCTAAACACAGAGCAGGAAAATGACCCCGTGCCCAGCATATGGTCAGCCTGTGAATTCACAGTGACAGAAAGTTACTACCAGCAATACTCTAGCTTCTGTTTTTAAATAACTGTAGCAGTCTCCACTGATAGAAGCCAAAATAAAGAGCACTCGAACCTCAAAGAAACTGCAAACCCTCTTAAATCTTTACATTAGCCGCTGCAGATGAAGTAGGAGATATTTCTCATTTCTCAGCCTTTTCACAGGAAAAGATTGGTGCCGAGACAAATGAAATAATGAAAAAAATAAAATAAAATCAAAATGGATTTCCCTGTTTCAGGGTTGGCCCAGATAATCTATTGTCAGTGTCTAACCCACTGCAGCTTTGTCTGATTTGTGCAATACATTTGTCAAGAAGACCTTTCACTTGAAATGCATTTAGCACGACATGGGGGATTATGCTGCACACCGCAGGACAGCAGGTCCAGAGCAGGCAGACACACCGTCAGAGTCAGACCGTAAAACAGAGGGAACACAAAACATCGCGCTGCTTCCTACTGAATTGGCCCACATTAATTACAAAAAAAAAAAAAAAAAAAAAAAAAAAAAAAAGAGAGAGAAAGAACTCATTAGAGTAATGATACAGTGATTTAACCCAGGGAAGACAAACCCTTTCATCCAAGACACACAGTCGATAGATTTTCCCTCGCCCAGCCCCTCTACCTACGCGCTGTGTGTCAGTAACAACACAATTTTGGCTCCCTGTACACACATCAGGTGAAACCATTCCCAGGCTTTCTGGAGGATAGGATACAGACTTCCTCGGGGAGCAGAAGAACCTGTGCCTTTAAGAAGCACGGAGAACCAGCGCAATCATTTGAAACCAAGGTTCAGCAAATAGGAGACAATGAAATATGGAGTAACTTGAAACCAGCCCACGAGCTGCCCAAGAGAAACCTCCAGCTTGTCTGGCTCTCAGACACACCCTTGCAGCTCTTCTGGAAAGCTGGGTCCTGTTTGCAAGACAAGGAGCTAATTGATTCCGTCGTCTTCTGCGTGTGCATGTATAAACTGAAGTGCACAGAGGACAGAGGGACACACAGCTCAGCTGACCGTGCTAACAGACCCTGCTGTCTGACAGCGTGCTGGGCGCGGAACAAGCGCCGCGATTGTTCGCGCCAGACGCCACGGGACCCGCGATGCATTAATTCCAGTGCCTGCATGTCCAACTGCAGGATACACTGGCAGCAGGATAGCAAACTGGCTTTAAGTTATTGTTAACATTTCTCTCTGCTGTGAGAAATGTGGAAATCCGTGGAGCTGCTGAGACATTGCAGAAGCGGGGCCGGTTCAACCTCTGCCACCAGCTCACACACCTGCCGGAACGTCTCCTCTCCCTGCACGCTGGAACAGATTTTTCCTCTTCACAAAGTGGCTTTTTTCCCCCCCACCCCCCATCTAGGAATGATCTTCATTAACTTCCTCTGTAACAGCCCCTGAGTTGTGGTTTCCACAGAACCAGAGTAAACAAAAGTCAGTCTCTGCAGACTGAAACAGATACGCCACTCAACGCGTTCTTTTGATTTCTTTTACAGCCTGGATTTATCTCACAGTCTTTTTGGTTCTGACCCAGTAAATCTCACCAGGCTGGAGGGAACTCTGACACCAGGTCTACAGGAAAGTTCCTGGCGAGTCATGTGCCAGAGGAGCACAAGGAGAACACCTCTGCAGCGCTCAGCCTGAGGTAACAGACGCAGGGGCTTTCCCATTTCATCTCTTCTGAACCACGTGCTTAAAAGCAAAATGGCATGACATGCACTTCAAGCAGAGCAAGAAATGTGCTATCTTTGTATCCACGTGGCCATCTTTCTGCTAAGCAAAGACATCAATCAATTCCACTAATGATAAAAGGGAGAAATTTTATGTCAGAGCCCATTCTGCAAACACAGAATTCAAACACCGCTCTTGGATCTCAAACACAACAGAACTCACTGTTAATTAAGAATAAACAATATAAAACTATACATTAAATAAGCCTAAAAACACAAGGCCCACGATAGCCTTGAAATGGTTTGGGTTTTTTTTCTATCCAGAAATAATAATATGAAAAAAATATTTAGCATATATTTATTTTGTGTATGAAAAACCATATTTAAAATTCTGAAAATCGAAGGAAAAACATACAGCAGGAAAATAACTCCAAGCCACTTTACACACAGTCATTGAGCTTCTCATATGAGTTTTTCTGGTTTAAATATGGAGCAATTTCACCAAACACTGTAACAGTGTCATACTGATGTAAAACTGCAGTCTGTCTGTATTTATCTATCAGTATTTACCAGATTTCACAGTATTATCAGATTTCACAGAGTTTGGACACACAGGTTATAATCCCCATTAATACAATTTAGCAGGGAAACAGCAGTTCTCTAGCACATAAACAGGAGCTATGGTTTTGGTCAAGTCAGAATTGAATTTTCAGGTCTTGGCTGGATAAACTGAGCAAAAGACAGTAGCAAATTAGTGGCCCACAAATGTCAGACCCAGCAAGAAGCAGTATCTGGTCAGAAGTCCCCAGGGACTTCACGACAGGATTTTCTCTCTGTCTCTCAGTTATCCCTGCCCCAGCAATGAGTGACTTCTCCTCAAGGCACCAGCAATGTCACAATCCGATTCACTGAAGTTCTTGCATACAGTTAAAATCAGACCAATTCTAAAATAAAGACAGGGTTTGAGGATCACCTCACAGGCAGAAATATTTCCATGTTGCACCTGATTTCACATTGGTTTGAGTTCACTGAATTCGAAGGACTTAGTGACGGTTTGAGCACAAAATAGGGAACCTGTGTTTTTCCTTGCTTTGCCTCCTTGCTCAAGCCCTGTGCCCTACAGTAAAAAAAGGCTCCCCTCATAACAACCACCAGCAAAGAGGTCTCCACATTTGCACCCAGAAGAGCATCTGCGAAGAAAATAAAGGCAAGATCCTCAAGCTTGCTGCTACACATAATCTATTATTTCTCATATTTACTATTATTATTACCATTGTTTTCATTGTGTTACTAATATATTTCTGCCATGTAAAGAAATACACTGAAGTAAAAATATTTAAATAGTTTGTTTCTGACATTACTTGTTTGAAAAGCAGTCTCCCAACTCTGTACACTCTTCTTGAACTAGAATTTCCCTCCCATAGTGCTGTAAAGTGGAAACTGGCATTTTACCATGATTTCCTAATTTTGGTTGGATGTGGTGCTGCTGTTAGGTAAAATGAAGCACCTCAGTGGTCCTGATCATCCCTCAGACACCTGAACCAGGAAAACCATTGCAGCTACATCATAATGAAAAAAAACTAAACACAACCATCTTGTGATCAATTTTATCTCTAACACTTAATTAGAATAGTCATAAAAATGTATCTGATTATTACCAATTAAAATCTAGCCTGCGAGGTCAAAGTGGAACCTACTGCATCCAAAATGCTGTAGCTTTGAAATCAGTTGAGAAATTATTCATGCTCCTCCATAAGTGATCCTGAATCCTGTACACTTTAGTTTATGCACTCAATATACAAATGCTGGTTAATTCTTATTTCATTCACAAGGCAGTGCCAGATTTAAACAAATGAGTCGCAGATTCTTTTGATGAGTATGTTGAATTGCTGCATCATGTTTATGATGTACTGCAAGACACCTGTGTATAGCCTGAGTGATTTAGGCTTAGCATAATAAATACTATATTCTTATGTTAGATAGGAGTACATCAACGAAACCTATTCTATCTAAGGCAAGGAAATCATCTGCCTGGGTTATTTATAGAAATATGAGCCCAACCGCTCTGCACTCGTGCAGATTTTATGCTTATGTGGAAGAGGTGACTTCCATAATCCATAATTATAGGTGCAATACCATTCGTTGAAAAACACGGCTTTTCAAATTTAATTATAAACCCGGACCTACTTAGCTAATCGGATCAATTGCAAGTCACAGCAAAGCACATTCTAATTTTCAAGACAGATGAAATTTTGCCACCTCTCAGCTGCTGTGAGAGCCAATGTCAGGTGAAAACTAGAAGAAAACAGACAAGCATGTTTTCCAAGAACCATTACAGCAAATTTTATGACTGTGTTTGCAGACATGTTCCCTGCAGATCTTTGATTTGCTAAGGCTGCTTTTATCTTGCTGAGCCTCTGCTGAGCAGCAACCACCATTTCGAGGAGGCAACAATGCCTTTTTTTGACAGGTCCCATTATCCTTTCCTGCCCCACAAATGCAACTGGCCAACCCTCAAAAGCCTCTTTATGAATTTATGGGGAGGAAACAGAACTTCTACACAAAGAAACACAGGTTCAATCCCAAAATAGCTCCTGAAGGGCCTTGCTCCAGCCACAATTGCTGCACTCACTCTGACACACCTGCAGCAGAGACTGATGTCAGGTCTTTCCTCAGAGACTCGCTCGAGCACACTGACTTTGCCCCCGTTCTCCTCGTGGTGCTGAGCTGAGGCTGTGGGATCTCTGCTGGCTTCACGTGTTGTGACTCTGGATCACCAAAGCCTTCTGGCTTCCCTTATTTTTCCTGTCATACAAAGCCACTCTCTTTTCTGCAGCGGTGAGCTCTTTCAGATGAGCACCATCTCCTCCCTGTGATGTGCAGTGATCAGTATAATCAAAAACAGAGCTTGGAGTACTGCAAGACAGTCACATTTCCAGTGCTTCAGCTACCTAAGGAGCCACCAGCACGTGGGGTATACAGCACCTCTCTTCAGAGCCCTGAGGTAATTCTGCTTTGGGTTCACATACTATCATTCATGTGAATGGTCGGGAGGATATTCCAAGCAAAAAAGGCAAAACTGAGCCCAAAACAACTGGTTTGGAAAGGCTCAGATCAATACTGCAGTCAGCCTACTGTAAATAGAAGGCATAAATTAGTATATACAATAATCACCAGTTTGTTCTACAGTTGTGTTTCCTTTTGCTGTAAACATAATCACAAAAGCTCCTGATGACACAGCAGCTGCAAACTGAACTGCTCGAATCACAGCCACAGCACATTGTCAGGCTGACCCTTAGAAGGAACTAAGTATCATATGATAATTGCATAGCTATAATATTATTTATTATTTGCAACATTTGCAATTACTTTGAAGTGTCAGTCCCACGGTACCGGCTGTTTAAAAACACAGCTTCTCAAAGAGCTTGCTTAGCACAGAAAATGAGAGACTACAGGTAGGTGTAATGGGCTGGTGAAAGGCACAGCAGAGAGGTAAGAGAAACCCAGCAGCTGTGCCACATAAAGTAAACCAGTATTTCCCTCTTTTCAAATGAATTTTGGCACACGTAGGGGCAAGCAAATCAAAGCAATTCAAACACTGCCAGAGCCCTATTGACATCTATACAGTGTGCTGCTTCTCTGTGGAAAAACTGAATTTCCTCTAAAACACCCCACAGCCTCCAAGGACAGGGAACGTGCCCCACCACCACCCTCCCTCATCACTAACAGAGGATGTATGGGCTGGGAGAAAGGAACTGAGAAAGGAGAGAATCCTGAGGGAAGACAAGCAGGGGGATGATGAGGAACGGAACAGCAAGGAGACCCCTGTCGTACACGAGCACTGAAAGTGGTGCCAGACACAGATGAGGTGCCAGGTCTGAGCAAAGCCCAACCAGGGCAGCATCCCATCCCTTACCAAAGGAGGGTAAATGCAGGGACAGCTCAAGAAAGTTCTCCTGAATTTAAATAAGTTGCAGCTGAGCCGTGTCCCGAGTCAGAAACCTTTGGATTTAACAGGGAATTTTTACTTTCTGACCCTACGTTAACGTACAGCTTCCACCGTATCTTTCAAAGGGATTCACAGCTGCACTAGAGCGTGTCCCCAGTGCTAGTGCTTTTTGTCTGAGCCTCTCACCTAAACCTTAAACTTGCTGCAGAAGAAGCAGTGAGCAGCTGCTCCTCATTCACCTTCTCTGTGCAACTCAGTTCCACAGATTTCAGCCCAGTCTCCCGTGAGTCGCCGCTCCTGGACCAAAGAGGTGCAGTCCACTGAGTCACTGCTTGTGCTGAAGCTGTTCTCAGGAAAATTCTTTGATCCTCCTTGTTACACTCTTTGAATCTCATCCAAGTCTGCTGCTCTCCTTTTTGAGCGAAGGAGCTGAAGTGCACAGAATACACAGGGCTGCCCAGGCTTCCACACACAGCCCACCCTCACTCCTGCAGCACCAAGGGAAAACCAGGCTTCTTAAAAAAAAAAAAAAAAACACAAAAACAAAAAAAAAAAAAAACAAAACAAAAAAAAAAAAAAAAAAAAAAAAAAAAAAAAAAAAAAAACAAAAAAAAAAAACCCACAAAAAAACCCCCAAAAAACTGCAGTGCTGCCACAAAGATTCTAATTTCTATCACCCAATTAAATTTAAGGCTTAAAAAAATCAAATAATCACCTGCCACTTTTATTTCTTCACTTTTTTTTTTTTTTTTTTTTTTTTTTTTTTTTTTTTTTTTTTTTTTTTTTTTGGTTTGTTTGTTTACTTGCAAGTATGGGAACATTAGCACGGACTGGAGTGTTCCAGGTTTTGAAATGCGAAGTCCTCTCACAATATCTTTTGAAGTTTTATGGACTGCCAGACATGCACAGACCACATGCTGAGTAACACTGCTGTTCAGTGCTCCAACAAACAGCCAAACAGGAGTCGAGGGGACAAAACAAGTTTGACTCAAAGTGCCCTCCTCAGTACGAGTAACTGCTCAGGAATTCTCTGCATATACCCAAAACCACTGGCACACAATCTGATGCTCATTTCCCATGCCACAGCTCACACGTGTGTGCCCAAGAGGGGGTGCAGTGTTGCAGACCTTGCAGAGGATGGGAGGCAAACCCAAGAACCACGGGGTTCGTGGCTGAACTGGCTCTGACCCCCCAGACACAGCATGAAGGAGATGGCCAAACCCCTGAGAGACATCGTGCCTGCGCTTTTAGGGCAAATACTAACAAACATCAACTATTTTCTCACAGTAGCTGACCTATGTGCAGTATTTTATGACTCATGGAAAACTTGGAACAGCTGTAAGGAACAGTCAGTAAATTTAAGCAGGACCAGAGTGGGTCAGCAATTGTACTGAAACAAAAAGCTACAAACCTGAGTGATAAATTGCATGAGGTGCCCATAATGGAAGGCTTGAGGCTGCTGTTGCAAAGGATCACCCATGAAGACGGAGCCACTGGACAAGAGACAAAGCCAATGTACTCCTATGGATTTAACCCATTTACTGCTTCTAACGAGTCCTGCCTTTCTGTATCATAAACTGCAACGATTTCAGTTGAATTCTCTTTGTGATTGAAAGAAGGAACATTTCACATTTGCTTGAATTTATTACTAACTGACATCACAATTTCAACAATTCATAAATTTCCACACTGGTCAGCAAACTATGACCCACGGAGAAAATGTTATGCTGACCTCACTGCAACAGCAGCGCTAAAACTAAGAGAACAGAGTTATCAGTATTTTAGCAAAGGCCTTTAGATGGATTCTACTAGTTGAAAAGCTAGCATGATACTCACAAGTAAATGCTGGAGTTATTGAAAATATAAAAAAAATGGAGTCTATATTGTGACAAATACATAGGATAACAACCCCTTGGGAGAAAGACTGCAGAGGATAAATAAGATACAATCTACGTATCTAGAGTTTATAAATATTAATTTTATACTATTTAGACTGTTAGTCTAAATGATATAAAATTAACGTAGACTGTTAGTAGATCTAAGGAAGCTGCCAAAAAAAGAAATTTATACTGAGAGAAAGTTGGGTGAAAGAAAACAATCCAAACAAAATCCCCAAGCTCTACGATGGAGGAACACGGCAGAGATTTTTAGCGTTTGATTTCACGTAGTCCCTTGAAAACTTAAGAACTCCTATTCTGCCTCAGTTGGCAGCTGCCCATGTTTAATACCCTGTTTCTGTTAGTTATGAGCCAGTTTTGCTGCAGGGAGAGGGAAGGAGACCTCAAGGCTTCCCAGCCCAGCCACTGCAGGCACTTTATCCCAAGTGCACACCAATGCTCCCCCAGCAATAAATAAGGGTGATGCTTCCAATCAGCGAGAACACAGATGCACCCAGCAACAAAGCAGCCATCCCGAATGGCAAATAATTGAGCGGAACTGTCTTTGGGGACTGGGGGACAGAACCATCCTCAGGAGCTCCTGGATGTGTGTGGAGGAGGGCAGGAAGGGAGCTGTGTCCCACTGGCTCCCAGCGAGCCAAGCCCTGGCTGTGCAGGGAGAGGGAGCACCCAGCTACACCCCAGCAGTGCTTGAGTCTCCAGTGGCACCCCTGTCCCCCCCCCCCCACTGCAGGGCTGAGCACCCCACTGCCCTTTCAGAAAGGTTTATACCCATTTAATTACAGGCGCGTGCCAGGGGAGAGCTCAGCACTGAGCTTTCCCCTTTCTTGCCTCGTTGTATTTTGCAATACTTAATGCTCCATAATTGATTAGATGCAATTTGCCCCAGCTGTAGCTACAAGGTTCTGCAGGTCCACTTTGGGTGAAGAGGCAGTGAAATTAGAAATGCTCAGACCACCAGTGCAATTCAGTGAATACGTCTGCCAAGAAGGAGCCAAAGAATTAATGCACTGGAGACTAACCTTTCAGGAACAGGGAAGGTTTACTCTGAGCATTAATCCTGAAAGTAATGAGGCTGTGGTTTTTGGTTCAGTCTTTAATAGTCTTCATCATAAAAGCACTACAGTTAATATCCCATAATCAGTGCTTTCTGATCAGGAGAGTCCAATAAGCAATTTTCCATCACATACTGGAACTCAGCTACTGCTGCAATCTGAACAAAACAAAAAAAACAATGCTCCAGTCTACATCTAGCAACAGGAAACACAGACAAAGCAATTTAAATATTTCAGCTGTGGAGCCATTTGAGGTCCTAGACACATCTTCCATTAAAATTAGCAGCCAAAACCTCCAGTTCTGCTTGGGAGTCTTCCTCATTTCGAGTTTTCTTAGTGTGTTCAAACACTATCTTTTATTGTTGCTTAGCAGTGGTGACTCCCTCGCTACCACTCGGTTCAGAAAAGTAAAAGTACTCCAATTGAACGCATATTAATTTTTTATCTGTTTTCCTGGAAAAACTGTTGGAAAAAAATGGTTTGAATTAAAATCAGTTCAGCAGGAAAGTTCAGTTTTATATCCTCTCCTTAAAATTAGTGTATATGCTTATTAATAATTTCTGAATCACACCATGTGCTCTTTCCTACAGTAATTGCTAACTGAAGTCAACAGCAGTACTGTCATCCATTTTAATGGGCTGGGATCACACCACAAGACACAAAATAAAGACCCTTCTTGTTTCGAAATGCTCGGGATCAAAACAAGAAAAACACAAGAGACACACTGGGGAAACCCAAAGGGATGAATTACTAGGAATTTAATTTTTCATTTATTGCTAATATTATTGTTGAGTCGCTTGTTAATGTAATGTAGCACTTACATTAAAGGATCTGTGTCAGAGTGACCCACTAATGATGATTTGTATCTGCTGCCAGGGTAGGCAGACATAGAAGAGACTATTTTGGTGGTGTTCAGGGGCTATTTCCCTGTCATTTAGGGGATTTAAGGCTCTTAAGCAGTTACAGGCTTGTTTATTTTTTAATAATTAGAGCTGGCTGAATTGTAAGTCAAAGAAGACAGGCAGGGTAAGGGGCCTCTGCTCTCTATAGTGCAATTGCTGCACAAAGGAGGAGGCAGGAGGTACGGGGCTGGTTTTCCTCCCCTCTTCACCAGCTGGAGAGGCTGGAAGAGCCTGCCAAATTCCTTGCACAACGCCCCGGCCGGCACAGCTACGTCCCTCTGCAGGTACGGCAGCTCCCCATCACCAAAGCACAACGATAACCAGGATTTCCTGAGCCACATCTCTCTCTGAGCACGTGGGACTGGTATTTATTCCTCACAGAGGAGCCACCAGAGCTCCCTGCTGCACGCTGCTTGCGCTGCTGTGCCAAGCACCGTCGGCAGCGATGCTCTTGGCCCCGTGCTCACAGAGCTGCCGCGACAGTCAGCTGGAACGGGGCCGCCACAGGAGCACACCCCGGAGCAAGGAGCTCCCTGCTTGCACGTTTCATTTGCACATCCTCTCCGCTTCCAGGTTAGCTTGGCCGGCCACTGGGAAGGCCTGGCAGTGGGCCAAAGGGTGACTGGGGAAGGGACCATGAGGGGAGAGCGAGAAACCTCAGCTTTGCGTAAGCGAACTGGACTGAAAATGGGATCTAATGAGGCCACAAGCACTGGCAAAAAGTGGATTTCACAAAAAGCCCTACAGCAGATATATCTTGCCTGAAGTACAAGCATCAGGTTGTGGCAAATGCCCTCTTTTGCCAGGACAACCTGCATTCCCTGTGGAGGGCTCACCAGCACAGATGTCCCAAACCTCTCCTGGTGTGCATGGACTGAGAGAGGGGATACACCTCCATCCAGGCTGCTCAACACCTCTTCCACCACATTTATTCCTTGTTAGGGGTCAGTGATCCTGACTGCACAACAAGGAGCACAGGGGGAATACACATTTAGAAACATCAGTTTGTAAGACCAGGCAAAAACAGCTGCTTGTCATGGCAGGCATGGCTGGATGCACAGGGAAGGAGGCCCTAATTCCACTTCGGATTGGTTTTGTCTGCCTCTCCTAACAGCTTCCACCTAGGAAACTGGTATCACTTCCCGATGGCATCTGTAAGCCTTTACTACACCAAGCGTTCATGGACACCAGCCTCCAAGCAGAGCAGGATGATCAAAATAGGCACAACTAAAAATATTTGAGTGGCAAACAAACAACTGCTGCTTTCAATCAATGGAGATGTTTCTATCTGTGCAAGTGGGTGTAAAATTCTTCTGTTATTAAGGCAAAGCAGTGAGGAACCAAGCCTGTGGCTCACTCACATTATCCTGTCTCCCATCCTTGGCCTCCGCTACGCCTGTGAGAGCCAAGCCCAGCAACACATCAATTACTCCATACCCCTCCCATCTGCGCGTCTGTTTGTTTGTTTCCCAGTCAGGATCTTACAGAAGCCCTCACGTATCTGTGGCAAACACTGGAAGGAGAAGGGGGCAAGAGATATTATCCAGGCCCTTGCAGGGCAGATGCAAACCCACAGCATTTCTTGCTGTTCTCCCCTTAGCTGGGCTGGGGCTTTATCCGCTCCATCTCCGACTATTTAGACTGCAGGGCCAGGGACCACCTACTGCGTGCATGTTTCTACAGTCTCCGGAACAAGACTTCCATTTTTGCTGGTTCTCCCTAGGCTAGACCATAATAAATATGATTACTTTAACAATAACACACATTAATAATCGTTAATGCATTGCTTGAATTTTCCTTTGAAATGCAATCTGTGCTCTCCTCCCTCTCAGCAGTTTAATCGCTGGCTGAACTTTCTCAGTTAACTGAAAGTGCCATAGGTAAGATTTTTTTTTTCCCCACTATCAGCACTTTCAATCTTTCTGCAATTTAAAGCAAATACATCTTTCTTTGTGAATGCAAATAAACCCAACTGTTGGGGGTTTTCTTTGTGGCTTCTGTTTTTGTTTTGGGGTTTGTTTTTTTTTGGGTTTTTTGGGTGTTTGTTTTTTTGTTTTTTTTTTTTAACTTTTCTGAACTTTTAAGTTATTTTCTAACAGCAACCTGGCCTGGCAGCAGTCAGGCAGACATGACATAATGCTGGCTGTTAATGGCTTCCTAACCCTGGCTGTCAACTCTCCCAGTCAGTGAGTGCTCCTGGAGCCTCTTGTGCCCCCCAAACTCACTGTGTTCCTGTGCTGGTCCTAAGTCCCAGCTCTGTATAAGAATCAGAGAATAGTTTAGACTGGAAGGGACCTTTAAAGCCCATCCAGTCCAACCCCTCTGCAGTAAGGGATGTCTTAAACTAGATTAGATTGCTCAGAGCCCTGTCCAACCTGGCCTAAAATGTTTGCAGGGACGAGGCATCTACAGCCTCTCTAGGCAATCTGTCCCAGAGTTTTACCACCTCACTGTAAAGAACTTTTCCTTTATAGTTAACCTAAATCAACCCTTCTTCACTTTAAAGCCATTACCTATTTTCCAACCAGCTCCTTTTAAAGCCTCTGTGTTCCTGGGCTCAGGAATGGGGCTCCACCTGGTTTCAGAGCTCCAGGCTGGCTGCTCCTTCATAGGCATCTTCGAGTTCCTGGGGCTGTGGGAGGCACCCCACTCTCAGCTTTCCAGCACGTGGCTGCGGGAGCGCATCCATGCCGGGGGCATGGGGGAACAGCTGCCTGCTCAGGCTGATCACCGTTTGGGCCAGCCAGAAAATATCTGCCTTGTTCCCAGCCTGGGTGCCGTGCTGGGGAGAGGAGGAGAATCACCCAAAGCCTCCCTGGCCCTGGAAACAGCCCCGCTCCTGCCCGTGCCCCTCCCTGCTGCCAGCCTGCTGTACGCCAGCAGGGAAAATGGCCAGACCCTTCCAGGAGGAAAAAAATCCAGCACTAGAGCTGGCTGTCTGGGCTTTAAAGAATGTTCTTCCTCACACAAAGAACTCCCCTCGCCTTATTTCACATCATCATGATTATTTCTCAGATGGGATGGGAGAGGGAGCAGCGGCCCCGCCACGGCGCAGAGCCCCACTGTGCCAAGCCCAGAGCACAGAGATGATCCTTTCCCCAAAGAGCTTACAACTAAGCATAACACCGAAAAAATCTCATTATCGACAGATTAATGGCAATCTGTCAGGGCAATCGCTCCTATTCGGAGTTTCTTGAGCAAAGAAGCATTACAGGAGCTCTTATAAATAGCTACAGATACCTAAAGTGATCCAAAAACTGAACAGTTAAAATTAAGGACTCACCTCCACGGTAATATTACATTAAAATGGCGAGTGTGGGATGAGTACACAGGAACATTTTAAACAGAACATACAGATGGGTAACCCCCAGGGAAGAGGTCAATGCGTAATTTCTTTTGTTAACTTCATAAAAACACGCAGCATATATGATCTTAGAACCGGTGGTTTTAAATAACATCTGGGGAATTTTGTCTCTCAACCCAGTTCCCTGAGTTAGTTTTAATCCTGATTCTAGAAAAACAATTAAATCACTGACAGGCTGTAAAGCTTGTTTGGTTTATTTTTTTCATATTACTGCCACCCTTACATACGTTTGTGAAAAGATAATTTTCCTCAAATTAATTCTACTTTTGCTTGACCATCTATATCATTCATTCCTAATTATTAAATATTGGCCAAACACACTGCTAAACTTCCTGAGCCAGAGAGCTTTCCTAATTGCAAGACATTAGTACAGGGAAGGCCATAAGCATTTGTTCTGCACGTACAAATCACATGCACACATGGGTCTCACCACAGCCTAACCGCCCTTGCTCACTCTCCCAGCTGCCATCCGAGATGCAGGAGCCTTTTGATATTCAATACAATATCTGACAGGGCCGGCACTCTGATGATATCCAAGTATATGTCAAGAAACAAAACCAGAGGGAGCTTCAGGAAAAAAACAAAACAACCCAAAACCCAACAACTTCCATCCTCCTGTGGTGTAAATGGGCACTCATGCATGCCAGTGAAAATCATGCTGATTTACATGATGTGAGCATCTGGCTCTTTTCCAAGGGTAAGGACTTACTGCCCAAGGGCAAGAAACAGCCCATGGCATTATTTCACATGGGCAGATGATTTTCCCTGCGTTATTCCTGTGTAGCTCCCACGTGCCTTCTCCCTCCCTCAGGAAGGAATGATTCTGACCTCAAATGGGATTATTCAAATCAAAATGAGCTTGTCCATTAAATGTTCAGGCCCCTATTTAGGGCCCAGAGAATTACAGTTGTACCATCAATGCTTGCCCTTGAACATTAAGACTTCTGAATTTTCACACATTTAATGTGACCAGACTTGCTCCTTTGCTCCTTACCCTGTTACACGAGCACCAGGATACACGGGTGCTCAGGTCTAACGCTGCAGTCCTGACATACAAAACCTCACCACAAGCACTCAAAAATCTATTTCAGTACTGCATTTAGCCATTCATTACAGACTTGTAAAAGGTGGCTGAAACCAAACATCACAGAATCAAGAAAACTCTTTTGGACAGAAATGCAAAATAAATGCATTTTCAGTAGTTTAATAAAAGCAAGACAATCCTTACAAAGTACTTCCTGACCAATAGGGTGAAATTAGTTTGTTAATATGAGAAGAAGCTTGGAATTAAGTGAAAGCATATGACAGAACACAAATGGAGCAAATTCTACTTCTGTAAAAGTTAAGATCTATAAATTTTGGAAATGACAGCCATTGGTACTTATAGAAATCTACTTATGGCTTATGCACTGCTTAAAGAAACTTCCAAAGCTGGATAAACTGTTCCAGATTTCATACAGTTGATGTATTCCACCAGAAAATGTCTATTTCTGATGTTTTTCATTGACACACACTGATATACATTATGCCATTTGAAAAAATGGCAGCTTTGTCTGTACTTAATAACTACAAGGCGTGGGTACGAAACAGCTAAAGCATAAAACCCTAAGGACAAGGCTTCATTGTAAGCATTAAATAATTATTACAATTCAAAATTAGTCAGAGTAGTATCTCTGTTTTACTTCAAGCCATGTGAGGTCTGATCCAGAACTGAATTTACAGTCAACTCCAGTTACAATGGCATTTCACACTGTACTTTTTGCTTATAATTAAAGGGATAAAATCTATTTTAATTTTTAACTGACCGTTTTAATTTATTAAACCTAATTTCTGATGATTAGTATTTTTAGACTTCAGACTTACCATGGTTTTATTTGTAAGTGTATTCAAATTTGTTTCTTCTTATGTGAAAAGCTCTTTACCATGAGAAATTGACTACGCAGGGGAGAAACTGTAGGGTTTCTGCCTGACCTCCCCCAAAAGTGACAAATAAATACTCTTAGTAGTCACAAAATTAATAGTTTTGAGATGAAAATAATGTTCTTTTAACTACCCATTTTACTTTTTACATATACTTGCAGCCGGCACTATACTTTCAAATACTGACTACATTTAAATTCAGTCAGCCTCTATATTTGCCAAAAGAAATCTGCTACATAAATTCTCCTTGGTAGAGGAGCTGAGGAAATGATTCATGAAAAATGCTGCATTAAGCTGAATGTTAGCATTGAGAAACCAGTTACACACCTATCTGATTATTATTTATATGAAGCAGCACCCCCATTTCAGACCCAAGAGCAGAACCTCGCTGAGCTAGATTAAAAAAAAAAAAAGAATTCATAAATGAATAAATACACCAATTGTCAGGGCCTCCTACTCCTGCCACAGCTATAGAATAGAAAAGCCCACAGTGAAAACATGGCAGAAGAATCCTGTCAGGATCTGCCATGTGTGGGCCAGCACCCAAGCCCCACAGTGGAGGGTCTTGCCCTCCTGCAGCCTTTTCCTGGAGGAGAGGAAACGCTCCTTTTTCCTGGAGTGTACAGATCCAAACGGGAGACAGCTGAAATATGTGTCATTCTAATGGGTTCTGTCATAGCTGGGCAAAACACAGCAATGTTAGAAAGCATTTATCAAAGATATGACAGGGCTTCCCAATTATGCTGCCTTTCAGCCCACTGCTTAATAAAAATGTGCGAAGTGATAGAACACTTTACCTCATCAACATCACTGGCAGCCGCAGACTTTCTTCGTGGAGCAGCTACTCAAAAGTGACTTGACTGAACCTCAGTCATAATTACAGAAAGTGGAGGGACTCAAAGAAAAAACCACCTGTGCAAATGAAATAATTACGTCAACCATCTTATCCTTAAAGCAAACATTTCAGCTTTAATAAAGTTGCTTGCTTTCCCTTCCCAAGATGGAATTTGCTTTGTGTCAGTCCTCCCTGCCGCTCCCATGCAAGAAAGGGGAGCCTGGCTTGGATGGCAAACTCTGTGGAGCTTTCAGCTCTGCTCAGTGTTTCTTACATGAGACCTTAGCACACATAAGAGTAAAGAATACATTATTATAAGCTTTCAAATGCCTGCTACGAAGGCCACCCTTTACACCCTCTGCAGTCCAAAGTTTTCGCACTAATTTGAGCGGGGTCAGGAGGAGCTGCAGAAATTCAGGTGCCACCAAAGATGCCGACAAGTTTCCTCTAAACTCAGCTACAGAAACAAGCCCCCATCTTGAGCCACCCGCCAAGCACCCACCACACATCACTCAGTTTCCTCACACACCCAGGAAATCTCCTCCTAAATCTGCAGATTTCAGTGAAACCAGGAGCTCACCAACAGCGGTTGGCTTTGACAGACTGCAGGTCAGCAAAGTATGCAAGGACTTGTCTAGCATTAGTTGCTTGGAGGTTTTCTGGCTGGCTTTTGGGATGTGAAATGACCTCAGCTACAACCCTGTATGCAGCAGCTGTTTGTAAAGCTCAGGTTACTGAGGTGGCACGGCAACGCGCTGTGAGCATCTTTGTCAGGCAGGTTCTTTCTATGTCTTGCCTGTTAATGGATTTAGAGGTCTAGATTTAAGCAATTTCGTATGTATATTTTGCCTTTTGGGTCTGAATATAGCTGTAAATATACTGCAAATATTCGCCGTGATTTAAAGTGTTGAGGAATACAGCACATGAAAAATCTGATCATTACCTTAGTTTTTATATACTAAGAACTACACTGCTTACAAATACTCATGTTTCCTTACCTAGCAACCCTGTGTGTTATGGACATCTTCCCTCTCTCTGTTTAGTATCAACCTGGAGTCAAGAACCCTAACACCAAATTTCCATTGCTTAAGCTCCAAATGCTTTACATTTCTCTCATGACCATTTCTTGCCCTGTCTTGTACTTACAGCACAAAAATAAAGTCAAAACCCATGAATTTTCCTCCTCCAGTCCCCTATTTCTTTATTTCTCTGTTCCTACACACAGACTTTCATTTGCCTCTAAGTGAGATATCAGTGCAGGAAACTCAGACAAAAAAACATGCCCCTCCCTGGGCTTTAATTTTTGCCCCTGGGTACGAGCTCCTCTTGCCCCAAGCTCAGCCTATTCTCAGACCCAAGCATCCACTTTTTGTCCCACCACACCACAGCACTTCAGCCTCCACCACAGCCTTGGTATCTAAAGTTTCTGAATCAGGAGGGTTCAGAACCAATGCTGTAAAATAAACTCACCGATCACGTGCCTCTTCCTGGCTGCTTCCTCCCAGAGCTCCTAATAAACCCCATTATGTTCAAACACACACAGAGTGCTCAGGCACACACAGGCACACACCCGTCTTTATTAGGCACAGTGGCTTTGTTTTTAAGGCAGCACGTCAGAGCCTTGCAGGGAATTTTGAACTCCTGAATCAAGCAGTTACTTCTTTGGCAAGAAAAGTTAATTTGAGCCTCCCTTTTTCAACAGGTTGCTGATTTCCTGTGGGTTCTCCAGGGGTATTCCAGCTAAACCATGCGTGGCACAGGTGTTCAGGCCCAGCTGCCTGAAGGGACCTCCAGCAGAGCAGCAGCTACCCAGACACAGGATCACTGTGCCAAAAATCAAATTCAAATTCTGATTCGCATTGCGCCGAGCGGGCTCACGCGTACAGCACCCTCGTACCCACAAACCCCATTTGGATGGAATGCCGTTGCAAATAACCCATCACCTCGGTTCAGCCTTCCATGGCCGAGCAGTCTTGCCTGAGAGTGGTCTTTTTCTGACATTCTTTACGTGAAATAAAATGAACCACCTTCACAGTTTTCAGGACGACTTGAAATCCTGGCTCGTGACTTGCCAAAACAGAACAGTAAGAATATATGCAAAAAAAAATCCTTGTCAGCGCTCTCCTGACTGCAATGGCTACAGGCCAGATTTTTCATGATGAAATTCCCCAGAGGAGCTGCTTTCCTGGCCAGAGCCTCACCTTGTCTGTGCTGAAGAAATTCCAGGGGGCTGCACAGGTGAATCTCGCTTTTCATGTGTAACCTGCCATTATGTTTCTGTCCTGAGAGTTTTGCTCTGTATTTCAGCACCATTCTTCTTAACAGCCCGTAAGGACAATTTTCTACAAGGAAAGCTCTTATTAGGCTTTATATCTATGACCTTAGGTTATCTTTTACAGTTTAATCTACACAGCCTTAGAAATCAAGCTTCGCCTGTGGTAGCCAGCCCAACAATTCATTCGATTGTCCAGTACAACTTTCAATTCTCACGAGCAATTTGACAATTGAAAGTATTTTGCACTGCATATTATGAAGTCTAGTGCTACAAAAATAATAAGACCTGGAGTTATACACAGCACTGAAAGTCTGCTCATTTAACCATGAATTCTCAGGCCATTTAGATGCTTCAATAACAGACAGGCTATAGGCCAAGCTGTCATATTACTCTTATCACAAAAATGTCACATGCCTGTTCCCTCGCTTGCACACATGCCGGCCCTCAGACTCCCATCAAGCCTTCCCTAACTCCAAGGATACACAAGCAAAATACATTATTTTAATGGATGGTTTCATGAACGGCAGAGCACTAGAGCCACTAAATAGTGCTCTCAAGTCATTTACTATGGTTTGTAATTTATTAATAGGGATATATGAATCTTCCTTGAGGGGAAAAATGGAAGAAGCCAACTTAGCCCGCTGGAGGCACAGAGCTGGATTCTGCTCCTGGTGGCTTCTGCCTCCAGCAGGTGAGAAGAGGGGTACCCTGGCTTTCCCTTTCAAGGCCCCTTGCTTGGCTATCCCACATAGGCTGGAAAGTTACTGTCCATGGCCATCTATGCCAACCCTCCTCCCGAGGTTTGGACACTTGTCACAGCTGATGACGATGGGAGTGGCCACAGCACACCTTGTGCACATCCACTGCTGAGAAAACAACTCCGGGGCGGTGCAGAAGGTGGGAGGAATGTCACAGGCCAGCGAGGCCCCGTTACTGCTGGGAGCTGGGGGGGAGGTGGCAGGATGGGGATGCCCAGGTGGCCCCCAGCAGCAGTGACAGCTGCAGGTGGCAGCGTCAAAGGTGACAGAAGTGGTAACTGACCCTGGGCCACGCGATTCACGGAACGCGAGGAACTCGTGAAGTGTCACGCGGTTACGCGAAATCACGAAATAAATCAGAAATAAACAGAAAACAACTAGGAAGGCAGCCACCCGGCCGGCCTGGCTGCACCCACGCGGGGATGGCCGGCTGTGCCGCACCACCAGACACAGTTTCTCTCCCACTTCCTCCTCCTTCACCCCCTGCCTGAATCACCACGTGCCCCGGTGGGTGGGAGCAGGGACAGGTTGGCTCAGCACCCGCTCCAGAAACGTGACTTCACAACTGTTTGCACGGCACAAGTTTAGCAACCTGAAACAATATCGCAAATGCCTCTCAGTGCTGTATTTAAAGTTAGCTTTCCTTCTTGCTGCTTTTATTTCCGCACCTCATCGGCAGCCTGGAGCCAGTGAATATTCTATAGTAGGGGGTTAACCTGCTGTAGCTGCTTAAATTACACAGATGGTTTAATACGAAGAAAAATGAGCAGGTACAGAAAAGCCGGTCTGAAAGCAGATTGTGAACACTGCATTGCTTTCAGCAAGTTCAGTTCGTTTCCAATTCTGACCTGATTCTTTTATAGATTTAATGAATCTGTCAGGTTGATACCATGAAATGGGACAAGTGAGCAGTCAGCTTTGTCGTTCAGGCTTTGTTTTCATGTTTACAATTAAAAACAAACAAAAAAAGGAATCCAAGCAATTAATGGGAAATATTAACACGTAAGAATGCAACAGCTTTTAAACATATGGGAGATTTCATCTGAGCAAGAATTTTCGCTGGAAAAGATTGAGGTGAGCTCACAACTTTCAATCAAAGTTCTGTGATTCAAAAAAAAGTTAAGGTTGGTTAGAGCTGTCACATAATAGATAAATTTACACAACTCTAGAGACTGGCTTTACTAGAATGAATTATTGATGCCTCACTTTCACAAGTGAATGACTTGCAGAAACCAGCAGAGAGTACGTCCCACCGCTGCAAGATGTGCAGACTTAATGCAGCTCTGGCAAAGCGAGCCAAATTCTTTCTCTGAACTGCACATCAACAAAAACAAGACTGTAAAAGATAAAGTTGCTTTGGAAGTGGATCAGTCTCAAGCATTCAACACAACTTCTGTACCTGAACCCCGCTGATACTTCTGTCGTCTTATAGCTGTTTTTTTTTGTTTTCAGAAGTTTTTCTCTTCCCTGCTAATTGACAGAAGCTGAACATCTATTTCAGTGGAGCTCTGCCAGTTTATACAAGCTGAGGATGTGGCCCATATTTTTATAAAGGGAGGTCCTTTCCACTGTTTTGCCATCTGCCAAGCTCTACTTTAAGCTAATTAAATAATGTCAAGTTCTAGCAGGCTTTTTCAGGCCATTAGAGTTTTCCATTTCTGGACCCCTAAGGGTACCCAACAAGCCTGGCTTCAGGAGAGCCGAGATGCAGATTCAAAGGTGCTGACAATGCCAAGAGCCAATGAAAGCTGGAAAATACCCTGACAATTTTGGACACTCTCTGTGGTTTGCACACAAAGAGAGTTTGTGGAGGATCTGTGAATGTGAGCAAACAACCTTACACACTTGGAGGAAGTGGGGGATTGACTTCAAGCATCTGTTGCTTCAACCGTGTCAGTGACCAGGAGGGTTAGCACGGGACAGCCTGTGTGGCAGCCTGAAGGTGCAGGCAGCTTGCTCTGGACAAACACTGAGGCCATTTATCATGCTGAATATTTTTCCCCCACTTCAGCAGCCCTTTTGTCGCCAGCCACACCCACCCTCTGGTCTGGCACCTCCTTGAGTTGCTCTGCCCACCTCCCCTCCCCTCCCCAAGCCCTGTGGCCACCGGGCTGGCTGTGAGGAAGAGCAACGAAAATTAAAAGCGTTTCATTTACTTTCAATTCTACAGCTACAAGTGTAACAAACATCCTCCAAAGTCCCCGAGATAGGCAAATGAGCAGTGACCCCACATAACCAAAGGTGTCCTATCATTTGTAGCGTTTTCTCTCCCTCTCTGGAATCATCGCTGTGATAAACCCACTTACACTACTGGTCTTAAAAACAGACCACGAACAGCTGGAGCAGAGATTGTCTCATCTTGTGAGCACAAGACCTGCTACAATAGAGCCTTTATCCTGCCTGCAGACTTGCAGCACTGCTATAATTCAAATACTACTAATAACGATGGTGAATGTGGAATAGTGTGACCGGGACATGAACACGAGCAGGGAATAACCCTCTATCAACCAGAAGTTCTACAGGAATAATGGAAAACACCAGCAGTACTGGCAGCCTTTGCAGGCTTCCTGTTTTTTATCCTGAGAGAGCCCAAAACACCTTCTGATATCTGTGGAGAGACTGTTTCAAACACATCATGTTGAATGAAGCCTTTTTATCGAGATGCAGCAGCCCCACGTGCCATCCAGGGCTGAAAGGGAAAATGACCTCTGCCAGCTGAAACTGTCACTGGGAAAGGGAAGGCAGGCCATGCATGGTGGCGTGGCTGAATGGCAAGTTCTGCTTTCTGCTCTGCCTAGGATAAAATGAGAATTATCCCAGTCCAGATCAGCCTCTCATCCACTCTATTGCCAACTAAGAAAAAAAAGAAAAAAAAGAAAAAAAAAAAAAAAAAAGACAACAAACAAACCACAAGAAATTGAGCATTAATGACCAAGAAAACAGTTCTTCTCATGCAGTACCATCCTGGTGTCAGGCCAGACACAATTGTTGGATTGAGACACCAGTTAAATTTCACTGTCATTTCAGTGACACGCTCACACCTTCCAGTAAGCCTCTACAGAGGTGTGTGAATATGTGGACACACCTGTGTCTAAAGTTCAAACGTGATTTAAGTGTGTCACCCTACACCAACAAAGTCAAATCCGAGCCCATTGTAACTGCCTGAGTCATATGAGTACGCAGCAGGTATTTTAACACCACTGTGATGGCTGACATGAATAAATCTAAACCTCCAGCCTATTGTATGACCACAATAGATCTTCCTTTTCTAACTCGTTTATCATATGGAACCACGGCTCACAGATTTCTCTTGAAACATTACTAATATAAAGGGAAACGGGTGGGACCACAATGATGGACACAGCTGACCAGGGTACAGCAGCATCCTCTTAAAGAACGAGCTGGAGCTGCCTGAAAGAGCATGGATTTGGAGGGAGGCAAGTTTCCTGCTAGCCCTGGATGAAGGTCTGTGCCTGTGAGGGCCATGGGTTTGAGAGGATGTCACAGGCAAGGGAACACCGCATGGGGCAATCTGTAAAACAGGCCCAGAAGTACAGCAGTATTTTAAAATGCACTGTATTCCTGGCAAGTCACGTGCCTGAAAACTGGACATAAATCATTGCAAACTTCAACTTTTGTTTCCACAGAACTTTTTAAAATGTTTTTGGTTCCGCACACAGGGCCCTGCTCAGCATCTTGCTGCCATGGTGTTTTTTCTGCCTTGACAATTCACTTCCGTGAGCAGGCATGTAGCCAACTCAAATGAGACTCAACGCAGTGAAAAGCCCTTCAGGTAAACAGTGTGATAAGCTAAACTGCAAAAACGAGACAATGTTTTTGTACTATGAGGCAGTTGCTATGGAGACGGTTGCTAATTAACTGCATTCAGCCAAGAGAACAAAGGGTTTAAGGGCAGACAGGACTCTGTATCTTAGAGCGAGCAATGCATAATGTCTTATGCAATCTGCACATCTATCATATCTGGAATACCTGAGCCTTTGCTTAGGTTGCAGAATACCTCAGTGACAACGGGGGGGGGGGGTTTATTCCTTTAAATTTCAACTAATTTTTAGGCAGTTAATGACTTATCGGTATTTTAAAAACAAACAAACCGCATACTTAAAAGTCACAGGTATCATGGATCGATGCATCAAGTCAGGATTGTACTAAAAACTGGACTGGTTTATGTTTATTCAGAGCTACTGTTCTTCACAGGGTTTGCATGGCCAGGTTTTGGCAGCGAGGGGCTACAGGGCTGGCCGCTGTGAGAAGGTGCCAGGAGCTGCCCTCGTATCTGACAGAGCCAATGCCAGCCAGCTCTGAGACAGACCCGCTGCTGGTGCATCAGTGACAGGGGTACTGCTCCTGAGATAAAGGATTTAGGAGCGAGGGAAAAAACCCTGGGCAGCTGCAGCCAAAGAGAGGAGTGAGAAGTGTGAGAGGAACAGCCCTGGAGACACCCAGGTCAGTGCAGGAGGTGCTCCAGGCGCTGGGGCTGAGATTCCCCTGCAGCCCCTGGGTTGGCAGCTGAGCCCCGAGCACAGGGAGGACACGGGGATGCTGAGATCCACCATGAGGATGGATATCGAGCAGGTGGATGCCTGAAGGAGGCTGTGACCCCAGGAGAAGCCCATGCTGGAGCAGGTTTGTGGGCAGGACTCGTGACCCCCACGCCAGAGCAGCCTGTTTCTGAAGGACTGAACCCTGAGGAAGGGACATGCTGGAGAAGAACTGCTGCCCCTGGGAAGGAATCACTTCGGAGAAGTTCATGGGGAATTGTGTCCCACGGGAGGGACCCCCCACTGGAGCAGGGGAAAATTATGAGGAACCCTCCCTGCGAGGAGGAAGGAGCAGAAGTGTGTGATGAACTGATCACAACCCTCATACCTCATCCCCCTGCACCACTGAGGAAGTAGAGAAACAGGGGGCAAAGTTAGAGTAACTAACTCTTCAGTCCACTCCTCAATAAAGCTCCTAAAAATACTCCTAAATACTGTATTTAAATTAAAACTGGCTATTCTGAACAGATACAGAATTCCATTATTTTGAAGGGATCATATTTTGGTTTAGTTTTGTATTACAACTCCTTTCGATGTCTACAACGCACTGTAGGCCTCCAGAAAAAGCATAAACTTGTCAGAAATGCTGTAAACCCTGGAGCAGCACATTTCCAGCTCACTGAGTGTGCTTCTGGGGAAAGTGCCCGTGCTCACAGCATCCCCTGCAGCCCCAAGGAAGGGCCAGGGCTCCCCCAGACCTGCTCAGCCTGTCCGGCGGGCAAGGGATTGCACCAGGCACCTCCAAACAGGATAAAGCCACATCCTAACTCACCTCTGAAAACCTCCAAAGCTGAGCTCTTTTCCTGAGTGGAAGCTGAGAAAAACAATAAAGAGCCCATTAGAAAGACCCTTCCTTTAGAGAACGACAAGCCAGTGGATCAAATAGATCTGCGCTGGCACAAGATTTCTTTAGGTCTGAATAAATGAGGCAGTATTTTTCCTTTTTAAGTCATTACACACATGATTTAAATAAAAACAAAACTGGGATTTTTTTTTTAACGTGATTTAGAGGCTGTCAGGATGTAAAGAGTCACAATCAATTTTGAATTTAAGTCCTTACTAAGGGGAATGGGATGAGTTCACACCTCATATGAGGGTATTACTTCAGCAAAGCCTGCTGCACACTGAACACACAGTATATTAATTTACTACATGAAGGCTGAAGGTTTGGGGTTTTTTTTTTGACATTTTAAATTATGAGGCATCTGCAAACAGATCCTAAATCTGAATTGCACATGGATTTTCCACACCAGCCAATTCCGATTGCCCCTAGACATCCCCTCCAGCATTAATCACTCACCCACACTACTGTAGTTCATATTTCTTTTACAGAAACAGAGGTCTGCAAAATTCTTAAACTCTTGCCTGGAAAACAGGAATTATGACTTCTGTGGCAAACTAAGTTTTAAACATAAGGGACCCAATTCTGCCTTCAGTTATACTGCCATAAATCTTTAACAATTCCACTAGATTTATAACAGCGTAACTGAGGAGGAAATTGAGCCCAAGATATTTTCTAAATCGGTAATTAAATAGCAGAATTTTAGTTTGGCACTGAGTAAAGACCTCTTAGATTACTTCTTTGGATAAGGCTACATACTTTTTTGTTCCTTGAATAACGGTGTTGCGAACAAATTAAATCATCCTATTTTCAGCAGCCTCTCTCTTGTTCTGTAGAAGGACCACATGATCAATATGGAGCATCAATATGGGGCTAAATACCGCCTCAGCTTCCTATCCACTTTCTCCCTCTCTCTTCTCCATATAAATCTTGGAGTCCTTTTGGCTCTCCATTATTTGTACACGGCATACAGCACCTCAAGGACCTTTTCTTGTTCGGTTTCAAGGAACTACTGCATTAAGAAAATGCCTAATAAAAATAAAACGGCATTTAGTCAACTCCCTTATTAGTGAAGGAAGGCATCCTGTGGTCACATTATGCAGAGATTGCACTCTCCAGAAGATGCAGCCTGCTCTCCCCACACACAGGATGTGGCACAGGAACACGGATTTGCCACAGTCGCCCCAAACTCCCCAAGGGTCACTGGATAAGCTGTGAAAGGACCCCCTTCAGCATTAAAGCTTAGACGGCACTGGGGGGAAGAGGGCTCAATTCCCAGCTCTGCTATAAAACCCCTGATGACATCAGACAAGTTATTTAGTCCCTCTAGGCTGCTTTTTCTTCATTGGGCAAGGGCTGCTTGTAAAATTTCCTGTCTCGTAATTTTAACAGAAGTGGGTTTTTAATGGCTATTTCACCTCATTTTAATTTTTGCTCGGTATTTCCAGCCCTAATGCATCTTCCCCATCACTGAGCACTCTGCTAACCTCACGTGCCGGACTCACGCGCCGCCCCCCACCAGCTCTGCGGGCGTCACGCTCACCGGGGTCAGTGGGAGGCTGGAACCTGGGACAACTGCTCCCGAATGGGGGCTGAGACAGATCAAGAGCCTTCGGGGCAGCCAGGCCAAAGGGCTTTCTGAGCTGTCCCACCTGTTAATGGCACTCCTCTGGCCACCCAGCTATGCAGCTCCAGTGGCCTTTTCTCGCTGCCCGGCAGGACGGAAAATTCTGCGGGCGGCTCCTCCGTGCGCTATCCCTTACAGCAATTCTCCTCAGCACGCTGGTGATTGGGCCTCCTGCAGCTAAAAATACCCCGTGCAGCCTAAATATGTAGCACACAATGTATGCCTGCATACCTCACCTACCTAAATATATGCCTACGTGCCTACCTAATAACAGCTACAAATATGAATCACGCTATTTCTTCGCGCAGCGCTCTCACGGGAGGTTGCTTTCAGTTGCCAAAGCAAAGGAAGGTCCCAGCCAAAGAGGTAGCCAATTCCTTGCATGTAAACCTCCTGGCTGAGGACTCCCAAATACATTTTAATTGGCTGGAACATGTTTTATTCACACACACAAACCTATTTGCACACATATGTATGTGCGTATATTTATATACAGCTTAATAGCTGTAAGTGTAAACACTTCTTTCACCATTGACAGCACTGAAAGGTTTACTGCTGACTGTCCATCCAAGGAAGAACTAAACAAATGAAAATGCAATTCTTGCTCAAAGAATTAAATGCTGAAGTTACCAGGCCACATGAAGGCACCTGCTAAAATGATCCAAAGAGCCCATTAGAAGAGCCCATCTACTTTCACTATGGACAATGATTAGTTGCCAACTATATCCAGCCTGCTGACCACGAGCCCCTGAAACTGGGACCCAGCTGGCCTAACATTTTCCTTTACTCAATGTCTAAGACAGCAGTGTTACCTGCTAGTTCAGGGGTAAAACTGGTGCTGAATCCAAGCAGCTGAGGATGTGTTTCTTGACTGTGTTCTCTACTCACTTGCATTGCTCGCATGACAAAAAACCCACAATACAAACTGTGATTTTTATTTAATTAATCCTTTTCCTTTCCATGCTAACCAAACACCAGTTGTTGTTAAGGTGGAAGTGAAAAAAAAAGTGAAGCAGCTTCAGGCAAAAGAGCTTCAGATGTTTGAGCTCTGCTGCAATGATTGAGCTCTGCTGCAATGATGACAAATTAGGCAAACTGAAAAAGCATTTTCTTTATTATATGTAAACTTGGCATACTCTACCTCACCTACTTCCACACAGATTACTGGAATATGCTCCCTAACACCTGCAGGCACATTTTCTGTGCTGTTGTCCCCAAAACTGCCAGGCATCAAGGGTGATATGGTTGCCTACAGACAAACCAAGAATTCAGCCCAAGCTGAATCCATCCCTGCCTGTTGGGTCACCTGGGCACCCCCTCCTCCAAGGAGAGCAACCAAACAAGGAGTTGGGTTGATGACCTGATCTTTTTTGAAGGCCTGAACACCTGGTGACCTCTGGCAAGCTGACTGTCCCCTTCAAGACTGAAAGAAGATCTCAATATAAGCATGAAATCCAGAAAATCCTCAGGAGGCCTGACTTAGCTGGAGAAGGCTGTAATTAGGCAGCTGCAATCGGACTTCTCACGCCAGACAAGGTGCGTGGTGACCACAGTTTCTATGAACAGTGCCTGAGTACCCTCAGGTAGAACTGTGATGGTGTTTGACATCCCAGCAACTCCCACAGTGCCTTCTCAGGGTTCCAATTCCCTCGTGAATTCGGGACGTATTGCTGTCCCTTTTACACAAGGTTTAACAAGCCATGCCACTTCTGCGTGTTTAAAAGGGCATTCATGAAGTGGAATGAGCACATTCATATCCCCAGTTTGCATTATTTTTGCTTACAAAAACATGTTCCTTACTCAAACAGTGCAAACACTTCATATGCCTAGAACAAAACCAAAAAAATTGCAGAGGAGCCTTTTTCTTTTTCTGCTAACTAAACCATTACTTCTACTGAAAGTCTGTAAATTGTTAATCCGTTAGTGTCTAATTTCTTGAACTCAAATTCCAGACTTGAATCATCTGGAAGCCCAGAGCTGAAGTGTTTCTGTCTGATGTTCCAGACCAAGTGCCCCACATTAAATTGTTTGTAGGGTAGGAAAATATTCATACAATGGTATTAAATGCAACTTCTCAAGGGCACCACAAAAAAAAAAAAAAAAAAAAAAAAAAAAAAAAAAAAAAAAAAAAATCATTCATGTATCTGTTAGGAAATCCCCATAAGGCTCAGATAAGATACATATTAATTTTGAATAGCAGGTCCCTGGGGAATTGTGTAAGGCTCATGTCACAACAACCACAGCATTTACTCTCCAACAGTTAGCCCAGGATCACCCCTGTGAGATGTGGGGTGGGACACAAACCTACTTCTCAGGAGACTGCATGTCCCCAGAAAACCAAAGATGCTGTAAAATTTCTTTTTGTTCCCACTGCTCCTTGTACCCCACAGTCTTATTTGTTATCACGCCTCCATGGAGCAAACCCCCTGCGGGAACAGTGGGAACATCAGGATGAAACTTCCCTTTTGGCATGGTTCAGATGTCTGTTTTTCACCACTTATCTCACTGGCCCCTGGTCTATCTTGAACAGCCATCTAGGACTTCCCAAATGCTGCAAAACCATGATGACGGTGCTGGCAGCTAAGTGGTCAATTTTTGATCAATATTTTTTTCTGTTGCTGGTCATGTAAGATGCTCCCTGCACTGTCCATGTCTCTCTCTTCACAAAACAACAATTCCTATGTTTTCTCACCTCTTCTGCTTCCATAAGGGTGCCCAGAACAAGAGTGCCAACATGGGTATCACTTACCCTCCCCATCCCCTTGCCAGGCCTTGACCGGGGATGTGAATCACTGCTCTGCTGCCACCACTGTGTGACATAACTCAGAGTTTTGAAGGGCAGACACTTCTACCATCATCCCATACTGGTCCCATGAATAGGAATTCAAACCTCACAGCCCATCATAACCCTCAAGTGGGCCTTACTTGTCCAACTCCAGGTGTCCCCAGGTCGCCTGAATGAGAAGGTGTTTGCCCTAGGAGTGACCCCGGTTCTACAAGGAATGAGATCAAATAAACAAGTCAATTTTCTTTCATGCTATCTACATGCAGGCTTTTCAATTATCTTGATCTCTCAGTACTGTGCAACCAACTAACACGCTACATCAGCCTGATCAGGACTGTTTTAACTACCTCCTAGCACGACAGCTATTTCTTAAAGCTGCAAAACTCTGCCTCCTGCAATCGCATGATCGCAAGTTCATCTTGAGAAACCAGTGCTGGGAGAAAAACAAGCTGATACAAATGACACTGGACAACCACCTCAATGCATCCTGGATGTTCCAGTGAGGTTGCATCACTTCAGCGCTCTCATGTTAATGTGTGTCAGTTCTAAACAAGGGTATTACCGGAGGAACAACATCATAAAGGAAAGACACAGTCTTACTCTGTTTCGTTTGGCTGTTTAAATAGGATTAGCCACACTGGAGTGGACAAATGCCTGATCTGAACCTGCCCTGGTAGCTTCCACTTGGTTTCAGGCAAGAACGGATGCTGCCAGCTCCTCCTCCACGAGGTGCCTTCTGAGCTCCGGGAGGCTGGCCAGCAGCCACGCTGCTGTCTTTCCCATGAGCAGGCTATACACAACTTTCTGCCGGATCCCCTCTATATGGGTGACTGAATAGAGCACGTTCAGCAGAGACAGGACAAAGTCCAAGTGCTAAAAACCACTTTTAAAGGATGCCTCACTCTTTCTGATGCATAATTTTTCAGCAAAACTTTCTAGTACACATTCCCTTTTCCTTTGGAATACATCATCCTCCCAACCCAGCACAGCCAATGGAATACTCGACCCACGGCTCGATCTGTAAACCCTCCACAACATCACTGACACTTTCTGCTGTGGTGCTTACCACAGCCTGCTCTCCAAGGAGGAGTTCATACCCTTATCACACACAGCTCTCACCGTCCTACCTAGATTTTCTCTTTAGGATAGGAGGTTACAGCAGGGAGGGGGAAAAAAAAAAAAAAACCAACAAAAAACAATTCTCTGTCTTATGAAGACACTGTCACTTTATCTCAAAGCACTGACAATTTACTCTTGAAAGCCCAAGGAGATTGATGAAACCCTGCTCCCGCACATTTCAGAAATCCTCGAGGACGAGCGAGCCCAACAACCCCTCCTTCCCGCAGGCTGGGCTCACAAAACCAGATCTTGCCCTCCTGCAAGCACGGCCTGCGGATGTTGCAAGAACACCACCACGTTGCAGAAACGATCTCGGGCAGATTTTTCTCATAACCCCAGCAATTTCAGCAGTAACTTCTCCAGACACCATCTCTCTGGCCCTTCCAGCCCTTCCCTGCTGGCTGAGGGCTCAGCACGGGCGTCACGCGTGCGCCGTGACGCGACACGCCGAGCAAGCCCAGCACCGCCAGATCTTCCTGGACACGTTTGTTTACAACCTAAAAAACCCCAAATAGTGGCTTTCAGAATAGGAGTCCCATCTCCACTGCATTCATTTGGCGCGTGTTGCTGAGAGAACAAAAAAGGGGAAAAAAAAAAAAAAAAAAGAAAAATACAAGAGCATATCTTTGTACAATGATTGCAGGAACAGATGAATAAACATGAAACCTGATACTTCACATCTGGTATTTCATCACTCCAAATACCTTATTCACATTCAAATATACTTAACGCTGTGGAAACTTCATAAGGTAACAATGTCTTTATGGAGGCAGCAACTTGCATGGAACTTTTAAAATTAAAAGCAAAAGTAAAAATAATTTGTAACATGTTACTGTACTCTTCATAAAGCTATTTACCTCACAGTTTCCTAATAGAAACCGAAAAAACCACCAAATAATGACAGTTAGCTACAGAATCAGGCAAGCCCACAGAATAGGATTTCTTTTGTCAATGTTCTAGTTCAAAGTTCAATTTTAATACCCAATTTACACAAGGTGCTTTGGAAATGAAGACTATTATTACTCATTGTACAAAAATTCTATTATCTGAGCAGATTTTTTAATGAAAGTATCTTTTTCCCTTAGCAGTGCATGCTAAGAGATTTTATGTATAACCTAATAAACATACACAGTTCTGAAAGGCTGCTGTGCAATTTCTCACGTTAATTAGTACTCACTCTTCTCTGTAAAACTACTAAACATGCTAAAAACTTTCCTTTTAATCATCACTACATACGCATAAGCACTTTTGTAGCAGAGATGGATACCTCCAATGCAAACTCGCAACTGAAGAGCTGTTTACAGGTCTCAGAAATTCATATAAAATTATTTTCTTGTCTTAAAGGCAAAAGCCACCTCTGCTACACTGAGGCTAATTTAGCAGTGCTGATAACAAAATGTCTCCTGGCATATTCCACTTGTTAGTCCTTATGGCACTTTGGCATTGTCCCTAGAGCTGCACTAAAGCCACCCTCTTGCTGTAGAAAAATAAAAATAAAAATTAAAAAAGATAAAAATAAAAATGTGCACAGAGAGCCAAATCCAACTCCAGTGACTTCAGTGTTACACCAGGGATAAAAGTAGGGCTGCATTTCACAGCAGCTTTCATTCTTGTAATCTTTTCCAAAACATTCTCCCAGGAGCAAAGACAAGCACAGGCAAATATCTTGCCAATAAGTGAGTTCACAGGGATTGCTACAAGTCACTAAACTGTCAGCAGTAAAACACCAACAATGGGAACAAAGTACAAACACAGGACAGCCAATGCCCTCTAATGGGCTGGAGTTTTACTATGAGCTGGATAAACAAGGACACGGAAATCCATTGGAATGGATCTCTGGAGACGGAAGGCAAATTATAGGTGCCCTGCTTTGTACCAGAGCATGGTATTTGTGTTTGATCAATACTTCTTTTGAAACAGTACAGATGAAAAAATTCTTACCAATGCCTTGGCAAGACAAATGAAAATGGGTCTAAGAACTCAGTCTTTCCTCCATGGCCTACACTGGACTGCTTCCACAAAGGGTGTGAGCATCAATTTATAAATCTCTATCCTCCTTCAAGCCTCCACATTTATACCCTCCTCACCTTTTTTTTTTTTTTTTAGTTTTATTTACTTTCAGTCAACACTGTACTAGGAGCAAAACCAACACTGTAAGATCTTCACAACCTTGCTCGCAAAGGAAAGAGAAAAGGAGAGATGGACAGAGCTTTCCTGCAGGAAGCTTATCACATCTCCCTTGGCTTTACCGTGTATTCCCTTTCTCTCTCAAGAATTTCAAAACTAGTTTCTGGCATTTGCCCAGCCAAACCAAAACAAGTGTCCTTGCCGCTTACCCAATCATTTCCTATAAATTTAAAAACAAGAGTTTCATTAAGCTTTCATTTTGTTTACTGAGGGTTTCTTCAAGGAGCCATAACCCTGGGTCAGCAGCAGCCTGAAATGCTCCTGGTCTTGCATAGGTCACAGTTTTGTCTTTGCAGCCTGAGGATGCCCGGAGGCAAGAATAAAAATGTTAGGACATCCCCCTTCCTCTCCCCAGCCAGGGGCCCCTGCAACCCTTTTCTGTTGAGGATAGGATCAAAAGTCTTTTGTTCTCATCGTCCTCTTACTCCTTAAGTTACATTTTTGGGGAGGCAAGGGGAGGGGAAAACACCCTCCCCCTTTCCTTCCCTCCTTCATCCGAGGTCTCAGCTGTGGAGGAGCAGCTGAAGTGATTCAGGCTGTCCAGAGGAGCCACAGATGTCCCTCGGTGCTCTCCCACCATGAGCCACCCTGCTCTCGCCCAGGTGGCACCGTGGGCAGGAGCCCCTCACCCACAGAATCCAGTGCCCTCAGCCCTCCTTGAGCAATCCTCCGGGTCCCCCGGAGCCAGCTGAAGACAAACCTCTTAGAAACACCAATTTAAGGATGGTTTTTAGACCACCACAAAGAACAGTGAAGAAACTCTGGCTGCCTGCTTACATGGATGTCGCAAAGCTCTCATTAAATCAAAGGCAGAGACTTAAAATATTTCTTCCAGCAAAATCTCTGCTCTTCTCAAAGTCTCCCTCCAAAGATCAAAAACTACAATTGCTTAACTTAATCCACACGGAGTGATCATTATATTTGCTTCCATAACGATCAGATTTGTTCTGGTGTCTGTATCTAAAGGTAATTTCGGTCAGAAAATGAAATGGTGCCCTCTTGACTTTTGGCCTTATGTGGCCCATGAATTACTGACACATTACAATATCCCCCAATACTATGGAAGCTTGGCCATATTGCAACGTCTCTCTTGTAAGTGAAATAAACTTGGTATGCCACTAAAAGGCATTAAATTATTTTCATTATGCCACACAGAATGTAAAACACTTACACTGTTTTGATTTCAAAATCCTTGGAGAACAATTATGCTCTTAGGGCCATAAGACTCTATTAGAAAGTCCTCAGAAACCTAGCATGGTTTCAATAAATCCTCAAACGCTACAAAGCAGTCACTCAGTTTGAAGAATGAAAACATGAGTTCATCCACTGCAAAGTCAGGATGTAAATTCTGCTCATACAGCACCCTGCACTTCCTAACACGTTTCTTTCTACTCAATCAGGGCAACAATTTAAGTGAAGTTTCCAGCATTAAGCACGCATTAGCTCCCTTTTTTCTTGAAAATTAACTATATTTGACTTAGGATTAGCATAAATATGAGATGTGCCTATGCTTATCGTGTTACCAGCTATCACTATTAATCAGCAATTAGATAGGCACAAATAGCTTTATACATATATAACTTAACAAATGTTAGCATTCAGGATTAGAAACCATTAAACAAAATCGGTGATTGTCACAGTGAATGGATAAATGTTAATTTCTTTTATTTATACAATGGCATTAAAGAAATGCTTCAAAATACCAAAAAAAAGCATGTTAGTGTGGTTGTAGGGATCCTGATTTAAAAAAAAAAAAAAAAAAAAAAAAAAAGTACAGCCACCCTTCTTTTGGCTGACAGGCCGTTCGAGCCTAAGTAAGGCTTTAGAGCATAAATACACAATAAGCCTGTTTGTATATACACAGTGATGTACTCCTAGAAGGAGCAAAAACCTCCTAATTAGGCAAATCATCTGTCCTTTCCCAAAGGAAAACAACAGCACCGAAAAGCAATCAAAACAGGCGGAAACGGGCGAGCAGGAGAGGACAGGAGAGATTAAATCCCCTTGGGCAGGGGGCGAAGGGGCGTGCGGGAGGAGGAGGAGGAGGAAGGGGGAAAAGCAAACACCCCGGCAGGAAACCCAGCCCGGGAACTTTCTGCCGAGGGCAGCTGAGATGCTTCATCTCTACTCTTTTTATTTCTCCCGGACAGGACGTTCGGTGTGGCCGCGGGGGTGACACGGCAGCTGCGGAGGCACCGGGTCACCCGGCGGTGCCCGTGACCTCGGGCAGGGCACAGCTGGTGGCAGCTGCGGCACCATCTGCTCGGGGCCGGGCCCCTCTGCCCCGCCAGGTAGCGGCGAGGGACGGGGGACCATCCTCAGGGCACGGCCACACATTCCCGGGCACTGCCACCCATCCTCGGGACACGGCCACCCACTCCCGGGCACGGGCTCTGCCGGCCCCAAGGAGGAGTTTGGAAAATGGCAAAGAGAAAGGAACGGAGAGAGGGAGAGAGAGAGGGGGAGAGAGAGAGAGAGCGCGGTCCCGCGGAGCACATGGAGATGTCAGCATCCCTCCGGCGGAGCAGCGTGTATTTATGGAATGTTGGCATCTGATTGAGAGCAGTTTGCACGCAGGGAAGGGGGAAAAGAAAAAACAGTGAGGAAAAAAGAGAATACGCAAAAGCACCCCTAACTTGCCTCTTTTTCATGAAGAGGCTCCTGAAGGCAACAAGAACTTTTATCACTTTGCAGTTCGGTATTGCATGATCTGCCACACCATCACATAGACTGCACTTTCCATTTCCCTGTCTTCACTATTTAGTGAAAAATAAAGAAAAATGCCGAATTTTCTTTATGTCCAATGAGCAGCACATTTAAATGCTTCTTTTAAATATTCACATTCAGCCACAGCACAGAACTTGCCGAAGGCAACTGCATAAAGTAACTAATACGACAATTCTGGATCAATATTGCTTTCCTAGTGTCTTGGTTTGGACAGTCCTGAACACCGCATCAGCTCAGCTGAGCTCCCTCAGCTTCACAGATTTCTTCACAATTTACTCCAAAAGCACCAAAATCAGAACCAGGAACATTGTGTAGAAACAAGCTGGCTTCACAGTTCTCATGTTGGAACAATTATTTCCAAAGGCTAAATGCGTGCCACTTACCATACATTTTGCCTTCATCTGATAAGATGATTTTCCTCCTCCCACACGGTGGATAGATTGCTAGAGCCTCCTGAAAGCTCTGTTCAATGTCAGGACTCCAGACACCTTCTGCATCGTTGTCAATAGGTTTATCTGCAGAATCACTCATTCTTTCAATGTCTTCGGCAGGACTCTCGCTGCCGCTCCAGCTGCTGGGCTCAATGGTGATGGCTGGGGTCTCCAAGCCTAAGCCTGGAGTCTTCAAGGGAATAAATCTGCAACACAAACAACCAACCCCAAAAGGCATTAAAGGCATGGAACTCCAGGCTAACATTTCTGCCTACTTCTGATGCTAAATGAGCAGCAGCTGAGCAGTAACGCCAGCACGGGGTGCACCCAGGAAAAGTGAAAAATTCATAACCATTCTACCTCAAACGAGCAGAGGTGAGGCAATAAGGCTGTCAGAAGGGGAACTCCACTACATTTTCTGTGCACAATTACACAAGGACATAGAGAATCAGATTATTTTTCACAAAAAGTCAAAGTGGGGCAAAACTCTCCAGCCACATTGCATCTGGCTGAAGACTGGCACCCTTAAAATAACGAGACAGATCCTCAGGCAGGGGGAAATCAGTGTGCTGCCACGGGCTGGAAGGGAAGCACACCAATTTAAGCCACAGTGACCACCAGAGCCTAAAACCATTTGAACCTAAAAACAAAAGCAAAAACTATTGTTCACATTCACCCAGATGTCAGTGGATTAAATGGAATTATACCAGCGATGTCACAGCTCAATGTAATTAACTGGAAAAGGCTGTAATTTTCAGATGTTACCCAAATAGATAACACAATCAGAATCCAAGCTACGTACGAAAAGAAATCTTTGAAATGATAATACCAGAGCAAGGAATCACAAGAGAAGATATATGCTTTGCCTGATTCAAAAGGTCTCTGTCACAGAACCATAGCGGAACAAAAATTACAAGCTTCAAGTTGCTGAATCAATTTAATAAGAAATAATTTAATAAAGCTGCACCTGCTCACACCAGCAGAGCTGCAGATCTGTCAGTGTTCCTTTTATATTTTTGAGAGAAATACAACTCTGCTGTAAAGACTTGCTCCAGGCAAAAAAGCTGCTATACCAGACCACGTTCACCTCTGGTGTAATTCTTCGGGAAGCCAGAGAAATAACACCAGGAACAGATTTGGCTCAACATGTCTAGGCATAATGCAGTTTTATTTTGAAAAAAAGAATAAGTTTGGTGACTCTAACCGATCTAAGTGGATGGGAGTGTTCGAACATGCACGCACGAGCCGCAAACACAGTTAAAAATCCAGTTTCCTGGCTAAACGCTCAAACCCCCTAAAGAATAAGATTTTTATTCTGCTCGGGCAGAAGAGAGGAGCTCCCCCTCACACAGACCTCTGTCCTCCTGCTCTCACCGGGGTCTCAGGACATCCTAAAACAACAGGTGAAAAGCAGCAGAACAGCATTCACCCCACGGAGAAAGAAGGGGAGGGTGTACGTGGAAGGCCATGACACCAATGACTAAACACCTTCAGGCTGGAGAACTGCCTGAAAGAGGAAATATTTACAGCAGCCCTCACCCGAGCTCCCCAGCCAACCAATCACTGGAGATAACCAAAACCTGATGGTCCGGTCCCTCCGAGTCCACGGTGAATTGCAAAAAAAAAAAAAAACCAAACAAAAACCAACCAAACAAAAAAACCCCCCATATTACCAGTTTGACACCCAAAGCACAGCGTATTTCCACTTCTCCAGGCTCTAACAGGAGCTCGAAGGGATCAGTATGTGTGAACTCGATTTTCCCTTGCCTGCCTATTTCTACAGAGAGGCATTTCTTGACTTTGTGTTGAACATTTCAGCACAGCTTAGAGAAGATGTTAGTGCCTCCCCACCCGTAATAGCCAGGCTAATCGCTGCCTCAAACGCCTTTTAATAACTGATATTGAGGGAGCAGATGGATTCACAGGGAACCACACACACGCAAGTGGGTGAGAACTCCGGCCAAATGCACCACTTATTGTCGGGGAAATCCGAAGCGCACATTTTTTAAAAGCCGTCATCGCACGAAAGAGAGATGGAAACCTCGGTAAAATAGCGGAACCCCATCCTTCATAACCCTCGGAAGGCTGAAGGGTTGATTCAACTCCTGGGAGAGTTGAATCTTGCATGCCAGGTTTAGCCCGAGCATGGGCACAGCCATATCGGGAAACTACCGACAAAAACAATCACGTCCACTTAAGCCTTCGCAAAGAGGTGGAACCTTGGTAAATGAGAGGTAATTGAATGTTGATGTGGATAATTAGGGGGAGGGGTCAGTTTTATTGCAGTAGTGCAGGGGGAAATGGCTGCTGGAGGATTTATTGGCCTCACATGATGGAAGCATGAGGAGTATTTCACCAGGACACATCACTGGCTCTGCTTCTCCAAAGGTGACTGGGCAGGAAATCCTTCCCCTCCCTGAGCCCAGGCCCGGGGCTTGCAATGCACAGCACAGCCACGGGCAGCTTCTGCTCAGCTCAACCATGCTCTGCTCACAAAACCTGCCACAGTCATAGCCTCAAGTCCTGTTATCATCTTATAAACCAGCCCTTGTTATTACATTACGCTGAAATAATAATTAAAATGCACAAGGAACACAGTGAGGCTCTAAAGTAATTAATGTTACTTGATAGTCGTGTTACATCTTGCGTTGCGTTTACCGGTGAATTTTCACAAACGTGGTATCTCCCTTCCCATTCCTCTTTACCTACTTGGATATCATCTTGGGGCGCTCATAGCTACTATTCCAGCCTTTAAAATGTAAGATAACCAAGTGTTCCTTGCAGAACACCTGTATGATAGAGGTGTGGAACAGCCTGCTGGAAGAAAACCGCTCATATTAAAGGTTATTTGCAGTGATTTCCATTTCGGTGAATGCTGACACTGCAGATTAAGCCAGGGGGCCAAGGAGGAAAAAACCTTGTATTACAAGTGCTACACTGCTCCCTTTTACTTCAGGAAAAGAATGAGCTAACTCAGTTAATTATTTCCAGCTCAGCTCTATGTTCACCTCCTTCTTAGCTTGAATTCTTAGGACTCAACTGTGATGAAAAACTTCAGACCTGTTATGTTGTAGTTCAACACGATTATCAAAAATAACACAAGCTGTCAACAGATGAGCTTCTTTGCACATTTCTAATGAGTTCTAAATCTCATGTGAAAAATGTGGATTTACAATCCAATCTAAATTTATTAAAAAACTTTAAAAAGTGAGCCTACTTTATATTAGCAAACTCCAAATCTTGCAATGCCAGCTTTCAGCAGAGGAAGAGCTAAGCTCCTGGGGGAAATTAGCCCCACCTCCCCTGGCCAAAATCAGAGCTTGTACACCTGACAGATCCACTTGAAGACTTCTGTAATTCCCTTTTTATCATGTTAACTTTCAGAGAACCAATTCCCTGCTTGCACTTTCTGTTAACAAAATTAAAACACATCAACACTACCTAGAAAACCAACCAACCAACAACAACAACAACAAAAAAAGCCCCAAACCCACAAAAAACAGAGCAACACAACAACAAAAAAAATCCAAAATATTTTGGCTCACCTTTTTTTGTACATTCTAAGATTGCTTAAAGCACATTGCTTTAGTTTAGGTGGTCTCTCTTCAGAGTTTTCCTTTTAACACCAGCCTTACACTTTCAAGACAGCTTCCCCTGTGCATAAAACTCTCTTAGCTCCAAACCAAATGCATCTGTCTTGCAGTTGCTTTCTACTCCGTGCAGTTAAGTCAGTTCTAAATATATCTGTTTTCCTCATGCAGTCATTAAGACACTTTTTCCCTGTGTGATGGAGGTATGTGTCGTCGTCCCCCCCGCACCCCGTCAAAGCAGCGCAATGTCACGCTTCGGAACAGAAACCATTAGGGGCAACAGAGGGTTTTATAAAGTGTTTTATAGCCAGGCCATTCAAGACAGCTACAAGATATGGCTTACTGTCATTATGTTCACTCACTACAGCAAGTTGAAAAATTACTTTAAAATCTCCGAGAACCAAGGCTAACTGTTGTCAGAGCCGATCAAACCAATGTGTTTAACTCAAACCAAATGATAGCCTGCAACTTCTTATAAAGGGAATGGTTTCTTTACCTGCACAAAACATTCTCTTATGCCTTTCACTTTATGAGCAATGCAAACCCGGACTTGCCCAGAAAGCTGCTGCTCACAGACCAACAACTGAGATCAATGGCTCCTCACGGGAGCGTATGACAAGAGCAGATCTACGGCCTTGATATGTTTCCTAACCTTCAGTGTTTGCACAATGAACTAACGTGGAAACGCTGTCTGTCAAAATTCACCAGAGCTGGGTCTTATTTTACAGTGTCCTCCAAAAGTTAAACCATTTTCTCTGTTTGTTTGATTAATTTACTTCCTTGAGTTTCAGTGTACAGGTGCCGAATGGTGCCTGCTCTGTGCTATCAAACAACCCCTGGAAAAGGATTAATGCTCTGCAGATATTGGAGCAGGAACGTCAAAATGACTGAAAACACACCTTGATTCTGAGAGCTGTCTGAGGAAAAAGCCCATGATATCTCCCAAGTCTTCTAAACTGTGTCTGCTTGGAGGGGATCAAGTGCAGGTATTTCTGGGACTGAACAGTTCTTATCCACACTGACCTTCTCACCATGAATAGATGCAGACTGCTCCCAAATTGTTCGTTCAGCCAGATCAATACTTCTACAACGTATCTTTCAGGGGGAAAAAAAAAATCTCAATTCTTGATTTTGAGCCTTGAAGGGGTAAATTACACTTTTAAGAATACATTTTATTTTTAGTTCGTGAACACCCTCATCTTAGCCTCAGTTATGTAAAAACAATGGAACGAGGAATCCAACAAGCTTTCTATAAACATTAAGATGGCAATGAGCAGATGAGTGCAAACCAACTAATTCTAAATTTGCAGATGGCAGATTTTCTCTGAAGGCTTGAAAAGTTGCAGGCCCGTGGGATTTTCCTTCTGCTTTGTTCAGCAGTGCAAATCCACAGCTGGAGCGCCAAAGCTCTGGAGAGGATCCAGAGGAAGAAAGTTATCAGATCTAGAAAACATGACCTACCAGGAAAGGAATTGGGTTTGTTTAAATTTAGAGAAGAACTGATGTGAGAAGATAACCACTTTCAAATAAGGAAAAGGTAAGAGCAAAGCAGAGAAGCAGCTCTTGGCCATTCCTACCAAGGGTAGGATACGAAGCAAAGAACGTGAGCTGCAGCAGGGAAACCTCGGGCTGTGCATTTGGGGGATGGTTCTAACCCCACCAACAGTCACACACCACAAGTGATGAGCTCCTGGGGCACAGAGGTTGCTCCCAGCAGTTGACACATTTCTGTGGTCATTTCTCAGGAACCAACTCACACTCTGTGGAGCTGAAGCATGAACTAGATGATGCCATGACACTGAGCAGTAAAAGGCCCCAACAGAAGGAAGCCTGCAGTGGGAGCACACCCTCGGCTGGGCACGGGGGAATCCAGCTGCCTGACAGGCTTCCCAGATGTCCCAGGGACCAGACAGCTTTGTCAGCTGCAGGGCAGAAATCCAGGCACAACCAGGCTTCCTCTGGTGGATGCCTGAGGAGTTCCACTGCCCTGCACAGCTGCTGGACACTGCTGCAGGAACACCACGGGCTACAGCCACCTGTGAGGAGCTTGTCAAGGCAGCCAGGATGGGAAGGAAGGCCGGGAGACTTGGGGAGGAGAAGACTCCATCTCCTGTTGGTGCTGTCCATGGGAGCTTTGGGAAAAGAGGCTGCCCCATCCTACCACACATCTGCTGAACTGTCTGACCCTCCTATCACATCCACAATGCTCAGGCTCTTTCTGCACTGATTAAAGCAAATATGGAATTGGTGGGAAGCCTGAATTTCCCTAGGATTTTTTCTTTCTACTTTGCCAGTGAAAGTATCTTTGCAGTGTTTGTGCTAGTCAAGCACGCAAAGAAATTACTTTTTTATTTACAGGAGAATTCACAGTGGATTTTGTAGTTGTGATGTGTAACTGTGTATGGATTTTTCTGATTCTCTAAGGCATTCAAATGGCATTACTTTCAGGAAAACACTATATCTATTCAAGCCACTTTTATATATAATTTCTTTTTATGAGGAATGGATACAGCACAGTACGAAGAATAAAAATGTAAATAATTTACAGAGCATCCAATGGTGAAATCATTAGATTAAAATTACTTTATATTGTATTTTTGTTACACATTCCACTTATCAGCAATTATTCCCTCTAAGAAGAAAGAGCACAGGAGAGAGAAGCAGCCTGTTTCTAGGATAAAGTATTCCTTTAAAACTCAGACTAATTCAGCCACTGAACCACTGAATTCACATTTGCCGTTTAAAAAAAAAAAAAAAAAAAAAAAAAAGGATGCTTTGCTTTTCTGCTGATCAAATACTTGCATGCAATGGTGCTTCCATGTTCTTCCTATCACTCATATAAACTAGCTTTGTTATCCTAAGACTGAATTTACCATTTCTTGCTTGGGATTCAAGCTATCTATTAACTGCCAGCTGCCTGTTTCGGATCTGTCTTTGGGAATCTGTGCAGGAGTAACATGATCGGTCCAACTACAGCCACAGAGCATCTGCAAAAGGCACATGATGGTTTTCCCCTAAGGTGAGTGCATTATGCTGTGAATTTGGATGAACTTCCTTCTCCTCGACTACCATACTCAGAGTACAAACAAAAGCAGTAGGAAGACAGTGCCATGCCAGTGTGTAAAATACCAAAAATGTGTAACCTAATATCAGTAAAGTGATGGTTTTCTTCCAACAGAAGTCAGCAGCCTGCCCATCTGAAAAGATTTACATGTGTACTTCCACAAACTGTGAGGAAACCTACTAAACAAAGGGTGACTTAGATCAGCAAGAGTAGGCAG
Source organism: Hirundo rustica (assembly GCF_015227805.2). Lineage (NCBI taxonomy): Eukaryota > Metazoa > Chordata > Aves > Passeriformes > Hirundinidae > Hirundo > Hirundo rustica. The sequence continues at coordinate 57,726,782 of NC_053455.1, read as the reverse complement.
CATATAGGCCTAAATGTGAAATTAGGATTATAGGAACTATTTATAAAGAGAAACAACGTATTCTCCCTAAATTGCCTTTTTTTTTTTTTTTTTTCTTATAGAAACAGATTACTCAGCAAAGAGTGGGTTGATGTTAATACATGGGAATTCTTCCCTTTGGAAACAGCTTTCATCTCTGCATTCTTTATGCAAGTGAAAAGTCTGTTTGGTACCACTCTGAGCTTTATTTATTTATTTTTCCAAAGGCTGCTTTTGTAGATAGATCCAATTATTGTCATAAGTATGTTGAGTCATTAGCTCCAACCCAGTTTTGTTGTCCATTAGTTTTAATTTCATACCATGAATAAAATGGTTCATCTTCTCAGTGGGGAAACGACTGGATTCTGACTGTGCCTACACCACACTCACAGGCTCGGGAAGCTTTGTGCTGCATCACCAGGATGCCTTCTGCAGACAGCTCCAGCTTCAAGCCATGTGTTATCAGGCCAGTGACCAGCAATCCAGCGTGCCAAAGCGCTTTCTAAGTGGCTACACATCCCTCGTGGTCCATGGTCCGTGCTGATTACCACGTTATCACCGGGGAGGTGAATCTCAGCATACCCCTGGTGAATCCCTCTCTCATTACGGTCACAGCTGCTCCAGATACAATTCTTTCCCCATGTGACGCCAGAGCAGCCACGCTCATCCTAGGTGCTAGTGCTCATTTACACCCAGCTGCTTTCAATTATAAGGGTGTTCCTGGGATTTAACCCAGCTCCAACAGCACTGTGGTGGCAACCAACTAAGATTATTCCAAGCATGACTTGGCACTCAGCGGAATGAACAACAGCGAGCAGCACCATGTCTGGCTTGCTTCTGCTAACTGCCAACACAAAGCAAAGGATAAAACATTCACCAGCTTTGGAAAGGAGAAGTCATTCTTCCTGCACTAACCCAGCTGCTGTGACCTCCGGTCAGCCAGCAGGGCCAGCTCGAGAGCAGCAACATCCGCTGCCAGTGCAGTGCCGTGGCCTGCTCAGACCAGCTGTGCTCCAGCTGGGACTTCTTCATGGCAAAAGCTGCTAGACTGTGCAGTAGGGACTACTAATATTTCACTCACTTGCCAGTTATGCAGCTTTGAGGAGAATGGTCTGCGACCAAGGTGTGTCTGTCCATTTGGGGCAGGGGGCTCTGCTCCCAGAGCAAGCAAAACAGCTTAGGCTGGCACAAGGACCGTCCTTTGGTCTTGTTAGAGAGTAGAAATGAGCCAAGACACAGACTCCTTCTTTCTCACAGCATGAAAAGGGCCCTGGTTTATTCCTCTTTACAGCTCAGCCATCCTGACTCCAACCATTCACTGACCCTGGCTGCAGCAAGCTCCTGCTGTAGGTTTCCCCTGCAGCCTCTGACTGCTGGTTATTTCCTGCTGAACTCTGACTGCAGGGATCAGTTTGCAGACTCTGACTGCAGGCTTTTACCCAGCTAGACTGTGACTGCAGGTTCCAACAATGGGCTCCAACTGCACCCCCAGACTGACCTCACAGCAGTGATTCTCCCTCCCCAGGATCCTTCTTCATGATCCTCTCATTTCCTCTTCCTCAAGGTTCCTCCTCCTTCATGATTCCCCCTCCCCAGCTAACCCACTCCTTTTTATCACACTACTAATCTTTATTGGATAGAGCTGTGACTCATCAGGGGTGAGGCTGTATTGGGTAATTAGCACCGCTGTTACTTATCAGGGGCATGGTCACCGCTATTCTCTTCTCCTACACTTGGGCACTAAAAAATGGTCTGTAAGAGACATTCCCAGCCCCAAGACCCATAGGCAGAGGTCACAGAAGGTCCCTAAGGGCAAGGTCTGCAGCCACTGCTTCGCTTGAGGCATGTGTGTTTGCCAGGTCAGTGTAACCCATTCTGATTGCCAGCACACGTGGACAGAAGATAAAAACTAGTATGTGTGACTGTCAGGACAATCAGGTTTTTTGATGTACAAGAACTGGGAAGTGGGATAGAAAAACAGGTGCAGTTCTTGTTTATGTGCAATAGCTCTATTTCTTGAGGGCCTTAAGCTCAGTCACACCCTGGGGGCTGAGGCAAGGGTTAGTGTGCAGAGGCGCTGTGCTTTCCCAGTGATTCTACAAATTACCAGTTACGGCATAAAAGCCCAAAGAAAAGAGGCACTGGCCTTCTTTCAGCTCCAGCGCTGTCCACCTCTCCATACACATAGCTTTGGGATCCAGACCTGGATCCAGGCACAAACACGCTCAGTACCATTGGAACTGTCCATCTTGGCATCTACTGGTGCTTTTTCCACCTGTCCCATCTCCCTGGGTGTAGGTGAATGATGCAAATGCAGTGCATGGCTTTCACATAGGGAAACAGAGGATCTCTTCTTTGTAGTTTGCTGTAACTGCCTTCCCACAGGCATCACTGAGCAATTATTTTCATTTTGTACCCCAAAAGCCAAACTGGAACTATTAATACCACCTACCAAGTGTTATAAATACCAGAATGAGGTACACCCTTGATCTCTGGTGTGTTACTAGCTTCCTGTTGGGACCACATATGATCCAGTGCTCACACAGATGATGGACTTGGCAGCAAGTCGTTCTGTCTAGATGTAGCTCTGAAACCAAATTTTTCCCCCCGACTCCCTGAGCCTCACTAGTTTTATTGGAGTTCCCATGTCACACAGACATTTGCAAAACCAGATGGAATCCTTCACATTCATAGCTCCCTTACTCTATTTCTGGCATATGACTAACTGGTTTTGAACTCCAGCTTTAGATTTCTCTCCTTTTTTTTTTTTTTTTTTTTTTTATTTTTTTAATAACTTGTTTTCAGAATGAAAGTTTTTTCCCCGCAATGGCTGCAAAAACATGAGTGTTCGCTCTAACAGCTCTGAGCGAGGTGGGGAAAGGGACACAAAACCACCTGCTTGAACAACTTTATGTAAGTTCAGCCAGGAAAGGGAAAACCAATGCCATTTGAAGGGTGGTCCAACATCTGACTGGTTCATATGTAACATAAAACTTTCACCTATATAAAAAGCATTTTATATAATGATTTAAGTATTCTGTTAAACAGGTACAAAAAAGGCACAGTAAAGTAAAAGGTTCATTCATTTACTCAGGTGCATTTGTTTAAACAAGAAACAGCCACGAGATTAACCCTTTCCCTGTTCCAAGCTGGAGAAGGTCCCTTCTTTTATGAAGTGGGAGAAAAGAAAATTTTTGGATAAACTGCAATGTCCAATCGGCCAAAGACACCTCTGGAATCCTGTGCTGTCACCTTTTATCCCTCAAGCCCACTTGTTCTATGCTTTGCAGATGTTGTACAAACACTCCTTTGTGTAAGTGCAAACACACACACATACACACAAACAGATTTTCTCAAGCGTTTGTTGGAAGAGCTAAATTGCCACTGAAATTCATTTTGCAAGTTTAGAAACTCTACCAAGCACACTCTCTGAGCTCTGTCCCTCCAAAGCTGCTACAGAGCTTGTGAGTGTTTTGTGCTCACGTGAATGTGCTGGTTTTGTACCAGGCAAAACCAGGAGAAAACCATTTTATTCTGCTTTGGTGTTACTGCTTGAGCTACAGCCCCGGGCTCTGATTCTGACAACACAGAGCCATTTTGTACATGTGAATAATCACTCCAAGTTTAATGAAGCTCCTCACATCTCCATTAGCAATTGTTTTGGCTGCAAAAAGGCCCTGCCTATCAGCCCTGGAGGAGCCTGGAAACAGAGGAGTGATAGTACTGGGAGGCTCACTTTGGGAAAGGCTGTGGTTTTCTGGTGATGGGACACAGAACTGCAAGACATAAAAGAAAAAAGCAAAACAAAACAAAATAAACCCAAACCCCCCCCCAAAAACCCCACAAAAAACCAAAACCAACCAACCAACCAAAAAACCAACAACCAACCAACCAACCAACCAACCCCCCCGCCAAAACCTGAAGGGGTGGAATCACAGTGCCAGAGCCCTCCTCAAGGCTGAGATTTAATCCCAAATTTTTGGCCTTGTTCTTACTAATTCTAAACTGAAAGAGATTTCAGAAACCAGCATGTGAGATCAGATAGGACTTGGGGGTCCATGTCAACCGGTCACAATATGTCTTCATCACATGCCAGCACTGGAAAACCCACCTGTGGGATTTTGTGTACACAGAAAAAGCAAAGCAACAATTTTGTTTGCAAGTGCAGTTGCTGTTAAATGTATTTTAACTCATTTTGTTTTCCAACTGCTAGCAGTAGTGTTATGGGCAAAATACCCGCCAAATTAAATTTTAAGTCTGAGTTGTTTGTCTGTCTATTACAAAGGAAGCTTTCTCTGCAAGGAAATGAGCATTAGTAACAGAGCATTTCTACACTACAGCTTCTTTCTTCCATCTCACTCTTGCCTCCAACACCTGTCCTCCCACAGGTAGGGAATGCATTGGCCCACTAATGTCCATATGACTGTTCCAATGACAGATCTGTGGCTTGCACTTTGCCCATAATGCAAAATATATTTCTTGCATCTCATCTGAGGTTCCTCTGAGAATTAAGGATGCTTTTATACAGCAGGACTTGCATCTTCTGCAAGGGAGCAGTAGAAAACACTTTCCTGCTGAAATCCTGAAACAATCCCAAACTGTGGCAATCTTTAATTGCTGGACAAAAGTAAAACCTGCAATAACTGGCTATAGCGTTTTCAAAACTCAATATAATAGTTATGCAGTTATTTTGTACTTCTCTTGTGGTTATTGCCTGTTGAGGAAGCAATTTCTGTCTTAAGCTCTGACTTGTATTTCCAGTCTATTTCAACTCCTTGTTCACTGTAGTTTAATCCTGCTTCAGGGGGTGTCAATCTTCCACAAAAATAACTTTGCTGGCAGCCATTAGAATTGTGAATTCACTGGACACCAGTGGAGCTAAAGAAGAGATGGCTGGGTTCAGGCAGCAGAAAACAGAACATCACAAAACCCAAACAAAAAGCACAAGCCTAGGAACTAATCCTGGTAATTCTCCTGGACTTTAAAAATCTCAAATTGAACAGAAATAGCAATTTCACAGCACACTCATTTCTGCCACAGCATCCCTTCCTCCCCTGTGCTCACCATTCACATTTCCCGTTCCCACAATCATCACCTGCCTAAAGAACAGCTTCCCTGTCTGGAACCTTGCTCCCAGCTCTGACTCCAGCCCTGGCCGCCCCTCTCAGGAGTGTCCCAGGAAGTTGTGATGCCTTCTGGAGAGGCAGAGACCATCGCCCTGCCCTGAATCTGCCTGAGCTTAGCAGACCCTGGGCCATTCCATCTGCTGCTGCTCCCCAGCTGGAGCTGTGTCTTGGGAAGGGGGTGTTGGACTCACCCAGCTCCACCCCGAGGTCTGTGCTGGGGAGTTTCACCAGCAGAAGTCCTCGCAGAGAGGAGCCTCTCCAACGAGATAGCTTTGTGGCCACATGAAGACTCATTAAGTTCCATGGATTCCCCAGGGAAAGGAGAATATACAGCAAAATGCCAATGATGTTTTCGAATGACGAAAGAAAAGGGTCTCTGCCCACAGCGGTCAAAAACACCTTGCTAAAACCAGCCAGTAGTTGACATTTCTGGTATAAATAGAATGCCTCTAACACAGTATTACTTAGTATCTGAAAGTCACTGTCCAAATCTGTTTAGGAAGAACAGTTAATACTCATCCATGCACACAGTTCTATTCGAAAAGTTTATAGTCAAGCTCAGAAAAAGACCAATTCAATTACTTACACATTTAAATTATGTTAAATCACACCAGCTCTTCAAAATTACCTCTGTTTTTCATAAAATCTGTGCACAAGTGTTCCTTTAACTCCATTTATTGTAGTGAAAACTGAGCACCTGTAGCATGGCTTCTCCAGTATGTTTCGAATTAGAGGTTTAGGGGTGGCTTCATGTTGACCGCTGAGACTTCAAATTTCACAATTCAATTCGCCACCACCAAACACCACTAAAACCTTGCATTTCTTTTCGTTTTAAATTTCAGGCTGCAGGCTTTTCAGTCCTTGCAGGGCAGACCCCTCTTTAAGCCAGAACAATTCCTGGACTTGCAGGGTAAGCAGATGTCAGAATGGGCGCTCTGACTATCAATCCTGAACTATTCAGTGTTGTTTCTAGCGAATCTAACACTTCAAGAAAAGCATTAGAGTACTCTTGGTTCTTCTCCTGCTCAGCCATTGATCTGCTATATGGTTCTTTAAACCTTTCTGTCCTTAACCATTTGTCACATCCTCTTCACAGAGCAGCTCAGTCAGGTTGTGATCCAGTACTCTCAGACCTTGCTGCTAGTTAAATCCTTGGAAATCCTATGCAAATATATTTCATTTGACTATTTTTGCTATTATTAATATTAAATGAATACAAATAAGAAGGAGAGAGTGACCCAGGCAAAAAAGAATGACCCAGAAAGGGAATGAGCCAGCAAATGACCCAGAGAAAAGAAAGTATTTTGGCTTTCTTCCTCAGAATAGCTGTTGGTTCCCTCAAATGACATTTTTTAAATTTTATATGAAAGCATTAAAAAAATGCTGATGAACATTACAGTGGAAGCAAGCTTGGCTCTTGGTAGAGAAACATTATGACCTAGAGCCAAGGACTTATTTTTCACATGTGAATTATTCTTTGAAGAGCATTTCCAGGCTCAATGTCGCTGCACCACAGATAGATATGACAGCAGATAAGTGCATGAGATTTTAGATCAACAAGAGTGTTTCTTTTACAATGAATACATTTATAGTCGGAGCTCAAAAGTGGGTTTATTTCTGCTGTGCATGAAAGATGTATTGCACACTGTTTTATTAATACGCTTTTCTTCTTAAAATGGAATGTAATTCAAATTTTCTGACACTGCAGCTGCAATTTGATGGCTGGGTTTCCTAACCATGTGGATTTACAGTAACAAACTCTTCAATTTTCTTTTTCCCTCTTGCTCACCTTTCTGCCACCTTGATTTATTTCTGTTTCACAGCTGTGCCTACCAAACGATTCTTGCTCTCACTCCACACTTTTCCCCCTCCTCCTGGAGCTGATCCAAACTAAAACACAAATTTTCTGGGAATGTGAAATTAAAGAACTCTCAGAGCAAGAATACAATGTCCAGAATTGAAGAGAACAATTTACCAGAGGGCAGGGGAGGTGTGGGGGGGAACCAACCTGAAAGCTGGAGGTTCAAATTAAGAAAAATTTAAAAACTCTCAGCTTAGATTCCACCATCAGTAGTCACTGCAGCACACCAGGAACTCTTCCCCCTGCTAGGAAATTTACCCACCTCTGGGATTTACAGCACTAACCACCATGAGCAGCAATTGCTTGAGTTACATAAATAAAGCCCCAAACCCTCTCAAAATCGGTGTTGCTGCTTTTAAAAAACTGGCACCAGAAAACCTTAGTAGCACAAACATTATCCAAAAGGCAAACCAATACAAATAAACAATGGAAACCAGACTGAGGCAGGGAACAAGGGAACACACCGAGGACCAGCAAAATGAAATTAATGGGTAAAATAGTGATGAAAACTGAGGGAGTTTTCTGCCCTCAGCTCCTTCCCCTCTCCAGAGCAGCAGAAACGAGAAGGAGAGCTGGGTGCTGTGCCCCATCCAGCAGAGCTTCCCTTTCCAAGTGCTTCACAGGGATTCAAAGGATGGAACTGTAGCCCTGTGTTTATGTATTAATTACTGAAAAGTTACTTAACCTTGAGCTTTATCATCACGTAATGAGCTTGGGCATTCCTAAGTCTCTCAGAAAGGGGGCTGAAGGAAACCCTCAGGCTTGTCTTCACTCAGGAAGAGTGGCCCTGGGTCCTTGGTGGTGATATTTGGACGCTGCCCACCAGGGAGGGGCTCTGAGGGAGCAGCAGAGTGTGCAGACTCCAATTACAGGGACGCTGCACTTCCAGGGCAGCCCAGCTGCCAACCACGCGGAGATTTGCAGCGATAACAATTATACCTAAAAGCCTCCCTACACGTCTGAATGCATTTACACATTCTCCTTTTACTCTCTATTTATTATTAATGGCAGCTCAGCTAATATCAAGACCCCAGCGTGTTCGGCGCTGTGGGCGCACAGAAGGGCAGCAAGTTCTTGCTCTGAGGAGTTCACAGCCTAATTGTGAATGACGGCAGATGGAGGGTAAACACTGCGAGCAGCTCTGCTTTTCATTAGGAAAACTCAACTCAGGTAACAATTTATAACCAAACAGAAACAATTACACTTCAGCCATGCGCCACAGCCCGGGCTGCAGGCATATCCCGGTTGGTCTCACACACTGTGCGACAGTGGCCACTCCCAGGACAGATAACCCGGCCCCAGGAGATTCCAGACCACCACCTGCATGGAGATTTTGCAGGAAGCAAACAGGAAAGCACGTATTTCAATCCACATCTCTCCACCAAAGGACTTCATGTGGAAGCCCAGAACGTGCACTCTGCCCTTCCTCATGTTTTAGATGTCATTCCCGAGTCCACCTTAAATTACCTGCCTATGTAACTTCATATTAATCAGCCGTGAAGTCAATAAAGTCAGAGGTTACCCTTACAGATGTCCACAAAAAGAGGATTTTGAGGCCAGAACTGACAAACGTTGTCCACCTGAGGACCATTCTGGTAATTCACCATGAAGCTGCAGCCTCGTGTTTTACACATCTTGAAACTCTTGCTTGGCAGCAGACCCACACCAGAGGCACCAGGCTCAGCGGGGCTGGGCTGCACCCTGACACTTGAGGAGCCCTCAGCTGCAGGAAAGCGCTGGGGACTGAGCAGAGCTGCCAGCACATGGAGAACAGCCCAAATGTCAGGATACAGGATAATACTGTACAGAGGCCCCATCAGGAGTGGGTTCAAGTGAGCAAGGAGCTCTGTGCTCAAGAGCACAGCTGGGCCTCGTGCCCTGGGCGGCAAACACAGCTCTCCCCTCGCTGTGATGGCCTGAGCACGACGGTTTTGCCCTCAGCCCTTCTTGGAGGCCACACCTCAGCATTGAATGGCTCCAGAAACCCACCAGCTGTGCTCTAGATCTGAGAGATTCATGTCATGCCAATCTGCTGCATTTCCTACTGCTTAACGAGAAGATTTGGACTCTGGCTCTGCAGCCTGTCCTGTAGGATTGGCAGCTTGGTGAGACCTTCCTGGGGCCCTTGGGAAGACACCGTGGGAGCTCCTCTTGTTTAGAACCTCTTGTGCAGAGCCTCTTGTGCAGAACCTCTTGTGCAGCATTTCTTGTGGAGAATGCCTTGTGGAGAACCTCGTGCGCAGAAGAATCTCTTGTGCATAAGAATCTCCTGTGCAAAACCTCTTGTGCAGAACCCCTTGTGCAGAACCTCTTGTGCCGAATCTCCTGTGGAGAACCTCATGTGCAGAAACTCTTGTGGAGAATCTCTTGTGGAGGACCTCTTGTGGAGAATCTCTTGTGGAGAACCTCTTGTGGAGAGCCTCTTGGGGAGAACCTCGTGTGCAGAACCCCTTGTGCAGAACCTCTTGTGCAGAACCTCGTGCCCACCTTTTCTCACCAATGACCAGCGCTCAAGTGCAGGAGGGGCCAGGCACCACATGTTCCACTGAAGCCACCCAGAGCCACAGGGGACTCAGTGCCCCAAATTCAGGACAAGAACTGGATTTGCTAACACGAGGTACAGATCCCGGATCTGACTGAAAATGGGCAGGGAAAGTTCAGACTCCCACAAGGGCACGCAGCTGTTTTAGGAAGCCAGAAGTACCTAGCAAGCTACTGATTACCAGCCACGTCCATGTAGAAGAAAGGTTATTCATTGCACCACGCTGCGGGGATGACTGCATCAGCAAAGAGTCCCGGGCTTAAAAATCATTCTGTTCCCATTAGTAAATTCACAAACAACTCATAGAACAGGAGCAAAGGTCTGATACCACAAGAACCAAACTCTCCCTGCTTATTCTCTACTCCCAAACTGAGGGGGGCTCACACAGGAAGACGAGCAGGTCTCTCCAGGAGCCCCAGCTGCCCAGGGTGCAGATGCAGACAGAGGGGAGCTTGGTGTTCACACACACTGAGCAGCTCCCCGGGCTCAGTGTGTGTGGAGGGTTGGCTCTCACACGCAGGTTTCCTCTTGTGGAGCCTAAATAGGGAGCCCAGCTATTGTTCTGGAGTAATAGTACAAATTTGGGATACATCTCGCAGCACAAAAGGGTGAGAAAACCATTTTGCTACTGCAAAACAAAAAAAGAAAGTTTACTTAGAATTGGACAATTAATCTTCTTGGATTTGGTCATGTCACATACAGCCTCCGTGTCTTATGGAGATTCTGCTACCTTTTTTTATGCCACAGCCACATGAAATGTGAAAAGAAAAAGAAGACAACTCAGGAAAAAATACTTTGTATTTCACACTTCTCCTTCCTATTAAGCAAAATCCTCGATAGAAGACTTTCATCCCAGCCAGGCTACAAGAATGATGTACAGGGGCTGCAGAAACTCTGGATGTCTCTTGAGGATCCTGATGATTCTCCCTCAGAGAAACCACCATGGATCAGAAGAAGACATTTGAGGAGGAGACTGCTGCGTGCCCAGATTACACTCCTTCCAAGATATTCTGCAGAGGGGGGAAAAAGGGTATATACCCTTGGAAGACAGAATAATTTGAATTATAGGTCTCTCCTCCCAGGCAACATCAGGATTAGAAAACTGATTTAGAAAGCAAAAGATTTGAGGATGGCTTGAGACTTTACCACAGGAAATTTATGGCAAATTTTGAAAAAAAATTACTCCAGTCACTCTTGAGTCTTCTGCTCTTTTCTTCAAATTATTTCAGATGTTCCAGATGGCCAGGGGAGAAGGCAATGAGTGAGCACTGGTGACTTCAAGGTTGCCTACACAGCAAATCAGCAAGTGAAATCTCAAAAAGAGTGCTTTCTATCTCTTACACTTAATGTAATTATTAACTAGATTTTCAGGGGGGCTGCTGCCTCTGCTGTAACACCCACAGCAGCTCGTGGCATTCCAGGATGGATCCAGAGGCAGAGACCCTTCGCTCCAGCAGCTGTGGGCAGAGAGGGATCTCTCTGCAGAGCCCTAAAGCAGAGCTCCACGGCAGCACTGGGGGATGCAGATTAAGGAAGCCACAAGTGGTTTCTTGTTGCCCTGCACCCTCCACTACATCAGTCAGGAGCTGGCAAAAAACCTTCCCCTCTGGCTTTCTCAGGCTTTCAGCATATTCCAAGCAGGGGAAGGGCAGCTTGGCTTGCAGCCTGGCCTCCTCTCTCTCCTCTCTCTGGTGATGGAGCTCCTGAAGGACTGCCGGCAGCGGGCCGGACTCGCAGCATCAGCCACGCAGCCCTGGGAGGAGCTGCCCAGGAGGTGGCTGTCGCCGGGGCTGTGGGGCAGGGAGAGCTGATCCTTCATGGTCCCTACCCTTTCCAGTGTGAATTCTGCAGCTGATGGGACACTTGTGAAGAGCAGCCCAAGAGAGACACAGCACTCCATACGAATGGCCTCGGTTCTGGGGACTCCACACCCTCACCTAACCTGGGAAATCACTACTGAGGCACACGGCCCTGGCAGCACACAGAAGTTTTCTTTAATATGGGGTCTGATTTCATGGGAAACAAAGGGAAAAAAACAAATGCATGTACACATTCATGCACAGCTGGAAAATATGAGTTTAATCTTGCAAAGGGAAGAAAGTGTCAGATCTTGTCAGTGACTTCATACTCGTCGTGAAGCACAGAAGGTTTAATTTCTATGTCCTATTCCAACAAAAGTTGCTCTGATTTTCAGGGAGTTTGGCTTTTACAATTGGAGGAACATGATTATGAATGATTTGCATGAGGGACTTTCCCAGGCATGCTTCATAAGCTCAGTCAGACTGCTGAAATTGTGTCAGTCTTTTCTGTCTCACAGTAAAACTTTAAGATTTCTTTCCCAGGCACTTGAAACTGTGTGCATACTATTTCGCTATTTAGTGAAAACCTTTCCTATTAAAAAATCAGAGTATCCGGATCACTGTATCTTCTTCCACATCTTCCTAGAGTCTTTCTCCCACCATGTTGTAAGTTCTGCAAACAACAGTTCTTTGGGCAGAAATTAGGAAATGTTCTTTCCAGGCATTTAGCACTGAATTGTTATCTGTGTCTATGAGCCCTCTGAGAGTTTCACATAAATTCCAATTGCTTTTCCACTTCATTCTTTTTTTCCATTCTTGAAGACGGTTGCTGCACAAAGGTCTTCAGGATTCTAATTTTTTATTATTATGAATTTTTTTTTTCCTGGTCTATAAATTATCTATCTGGTTGTCTTTTCCTTTCAATGATTTACTTTCCTGTGAAGAGGAGGAAGGCAAAAGCAAGTTTCAAATATGCAAGTAAATACCTAGATAACTGCAGAAATAGTCCAGTAACTACATGCCACGAGATTGAAATCAGAAATAAAAATAAGAAGAATTATGTGGATAATAAAAACTGTCACTTGTTAGACACATCAGGAGACTGCTGTGACCTCAGGCCTGTGGTCACAGAAGCCAAAACCAGTTAAAAACCTGCAGAGAGCATTGCAGATTGTATTCAAGGTTTCCACCGAGAACTCCACATTAGAAACTCAGCTATTATTTTAATTCTCGATCGATGATTGAATGTTTAACTTCATTTTGGCTTTTGCTGTATTGAAAATGAAACCTAACTAATGGTTTCATTGCAGTCTTAAGGAAGGCTTTGTTTCACGTGCAAAGCAAACACTTAGCGAAGCATACGATTAAAGACAGACAAGTAAATGTTTTACAGAGACAGCTTAGAAGCTACAGCACAGCAAAACAAGTATTTAGCTAAATGCTGAAAATCCGACCTGTGTGCATAGATGCCCCTTTTGTTCTCCTCCATCTTTTGTTGGTTTTCTTTTGCTTGGGATTTTGTTCAAAACCACAAAGAGATTTTTTTTTTTTGCAGCCTCAAAACAAGTTCTGGTGCCCAGCTTTTCGAGAGGATGTTGCCAGTAACGAGCAGGCTAAACACAGTTTACTGAAACTGCCTTCAGCAAGTATGGCAGAGTGCAAAAAGGGGGTAAGGGGAAAAAATCTGTGTCTCGAGACTTCTTAGCAACTGCTGGAACAACAGAGCACAGTTTTACCTTAGGTGCTCGGCCAGTAACTCACCAGGAAGCAAACAGGCATCTCAAATGCACACTTATGTTTGGACATCAGACTAGCAGAGGGCATTTGGGTGAGGAGCACCCAGCCACCGCTCCAGGTGCAAACACACGGAGCCAAAACACGCAGGGATGCAGCAGACCTGGACGTTTCTCTGTCTGCTTCACCCTGGCCCAGAGCAGGGGATGTTTTGGCAGCCACAGCACATCCCTCAGCACTGGCACCCAGGGCTGAGCTCTGGCAGGTGCCAACCCGGGCTGAGCCATCTGAGACCCTGACCCTGCTCTGCAGGAAAAGCGCCCTCAGCATCAAAGGATGGGCTCCTGCGGAACGGCGGAAGCAATCGCTGGGATCAGAGCTGTGCAAAGCCATTTGCTGCGCTCTTACATCTAAGGGGTTTCCCTCTCTCCTCAAAAAAAACCCCAAAGAAGTTCCCAAGAAACCCTCGCTGCCGCTCTCTGTAAGTGGTAGTTTATGAAGAGGAGGCAAAACACAGGACAGGCAGTAAATCAGCCGCTAAGTGATCCAGAGTCCATCACCAAATGTTTTTCGTTACATGTATGGCTTCACTAATTTCTGCGATGCGTTGTAGGCTATTTCTGGAAGCTTTAAAAATGCAGGATGCTTCCGCATTTTAATACTTAACAGTATGGTTATTTCGGTTTATTAAGCAAAAAGAAGTGTGTGAGGGGGAATCTGCTTAACTGCAATTGGCTTTCATGTCACAAAAGGACTAAGCCAGCGCAAGAGCATCCAAGCAGGAACCCTATTTAAGTCCAGCATGAAGAAAACCTTTCCAACCTCTTACACCAATTAGGATAATCTGGGTCTTTTGATGTTAAAATCCCCAAGAATCATATGGAAATCATAAAACCCACAGTATTTAAAACAGACTCAGAATGCAGATAAAATCATTTTTCCTTCTCGGCGTTTGGGTTTGCTCTCGGACAGGGATGGTGAGGGAGGCTGTCCCTAAAAGCAGCCAAGCATAAAACAACAGAGCACCTGGGAGGCAAGGCTGAGATGCAGCTGGAGCTGGGCCAGCCAGGCACGGAGGCCAGACCCAGACCCTGGGTGGAAACCGCTCCCAACCAAGGGAAAGGAGACTGAGCAGGGACACGACGTGATCCAGAGGGAATCCCAGCCCCTGGATGCCGTGGTGGGCTTGTACAGCCTTCCCTGGGTGACTGGCGTCCTTCATGGCCATAAATGAGGCTAAGGGAATTGAAATAGCATGCTTGAATCTGTGCAATCAATTATCTCCAGGTGAAAAGTACTTCAGCCTAGCATTGCTGCTTTATATTGGACTGTTTCTGAGGCATCCAAATTTCTCCAAGTGTCCTGCTTCCAAGGAATCTCAGGGCAAGAATTCTGTTTGCCTTGACGGTTTAAAAAAAGACAACGGTCAGGAAAACAAGTGATGTTTTGCTGGATGCCATTTTGCAAAGCCGGAGGGGTGTTTTATTCTCTTCAGATCAAATCCTGCTCAACATATTTTGCTGTGAAATCTGACACACAACGAGAAGCCTTTATCAAAGCCACATCCATATTGAGAGAGACAGAGAAAGTGATCCTACAATATTCTCCCAGACCGTAACATTTTATTTTCTGGAGCTGGTTACGAATTACTGCTACATTTGGGTATGATGTTGTACAAAGCAAAGAGGCAAAGGGACAAGGAGGTGACAAGAGCAGGGCAGAGGTGGGGACACCCGGCTCAAGAACATTAAATTGGCATTCGAATAAACTGAAAAGTAAGCAAAACTGTCCATGTTTATACAAGCAACTTGACTGTACTCTAAGAGAGGACAAGGGTATGAAACTATGTCCTTATAAAGTAATGCTCATCTTTTACTTATCTAACAAAAAGAAACACAGGAGAGAGGTCAGAGGCTGCTGAAGGAAAAATACACAAGTGTTAAGGCCAGAGAAATGGAAAACAAAGTTTAACAAAGATAGGAATATTTGCAGATGGAGCACACTGAACACCCCCTTAAACACAGGTTATTTTTCTATAAAAATAAACATGGAATATTGTTGTCAGTGGCATACACACCTCTGTGAGAACCTGATATTTAAATTGTCGGTTTGATACAACCAATAAAAATAATGGTAAAAAAAGAGTACATTTACAGTTCTAATACGTCTGTAAAAAGAAAATTGGTATTAAGTGTTAAATATGAATGTGAAATCAGCCTTCTAGCCAATCATCAGAATTTTTGCTTGCGTTACAAAATTCTCATACAGATTTTGAATTTGCTTTTACGTCTTAGAGTAATACCAGAACCGTAATTAATATTAATTACAGCTCCCATAATTTCACAGCGCCTGAATTGCTCACTATTCCTAGCGCTTGTCGGAAACGAGCCACGCAGTTCCTGGCACAAATATTAGTCCTTATTAGTTTCGCAGCTGAATAATATTCAGCCTGTAGCAGAATCCTCCTGGGACAGCAAAGTACTCTTGTGCACACGGATACACGCACAAAAACAACGACTGAAAGCTAAAAGCAAACTTGCCGAGAACTTCTGGGTCAGCTTTTGACATCACCCATAGGAATGAAATCAGACACCGACCAATCCGGCACCGTGAGGCTGGCAGCACAAAATAAACAAAAGCCGGGCCCAGGGCTCCACAATGAGGAAGGGAAGTGGAAGAGACTATTGTTCCGAAAGCTTTTAAATGATGTTGCTTTGTTTATTTCTTTTGACAATGCCCGAACTGAATCTTTAAAAAGGGAAAGGAGCCCGTCCGCCCTGCCCCCCGGGATCTGTGGAAGCAGAGCGTGGGGGTTTCTTTGCCTGTCGTGGGGTTGGGGGTTTTTTTGTGTGGGTTTTTCTTCCCCCTGTCGCTGTTTGTTCTCCCGGACAATGCTGTGCGAGCCCCGCACAGCGCTCAGCGCTGTCCCGGCGTGCGGGGACAGGGAGGCAGCGCTGTGCCAGCATCTCCGCAGAGCCCCGGCTCCGACACTGGCTGCCAGATCTTCTGAAAAGCCGGGCAGGCTGGGTGCTAAGCTCTTTTCAAACTCTGACCCTTACTGAGGTGCCTTCCAGCAAGCGGAGGTCTCTGGAAATCTGGCAGCGAGCGCAGCGAAGCCAGCACTTCGGGAGAACGGCGCGGTGACACCGCTCGGTGCGGCTGCTCCTCCCGGGACAAAAGTGACACAGAAAAGGGCTCTTTTGGGCCTCTCGGCTCCGTGCAGCGCTGGACCTGCCCGAGCTGAGCCCCTTGCATGAGCCCATGGGTAATGATTCACACGAGTGGGCCGAGGAGGACGGTGCCGCACAGGCGATGGATGATTCACTCCCCGGACGCTCCAACCTGTCGCTGAACTCCGGAGATTTAGAGTTCACTAAAAGCACACATGGCGTGGGGGCTTTTTTTTTTTTTTTTTTTTTTTTCCCAAAGTTCATCTCAGCTGAACAAAGCTGGCTGGATGATTTCAATCGTCTCAGTGCTTCCCCGAGGGGGGGAAAAAAAAAAAAAATTAAAAAAGCAGCATGTGTCTGCAGTTGGGCCTGAAGCTGCTGCCCCC
This sequence comes from Hirundo rustica, assembly GCF_015227805.2. Taxonomy (NCBI): domain Eukaryota; kingdom Metazoa; phylum Chordata; class Aves; order Passeriformes; family Hirundinidae; genus Hirundo; species Hirundo rustica. The sequence goes on along the minus strand of NC_053455.1, from coordinate 57,710,146 downwards.
TTTCCCATTCCTCAGCACGCTGCACAGACAAGTGTACAGCGACGAGTAGGTGCATTCCAGAGGGAAAAGATAAACCTGGACCCTGGAGTTGCACCCAGGTAAAGGATATCAGTCATTCCTACGTCTTTCATAAAGCAGACCTTTTTTCTACTCTTGCCAAGAAAATTAGTCCTAAGGTGCACACAAATAATTACATATTGTGGAACAGTAAATTATTACAAATGCCACAGAATTCAAGCAGCCCCAAGTCTGGGCCAGACTTTCGAATGTTTTGCAGATGTTTAGGGTTTGCTGCGGAACTTTTGTCAAGTTACCCACACAACGCAGCATTTACTGAAGGATTTTGGCACGTGGTAATTCATTTTCTTTGCACAGGTGTTGCATTCCAGAAATATTTTGTCTTCTTATGGAAGACTGCTGGAATTCTACTTTAAAAAAAAAAAAAAAAAAAAAAAAAAAAATCATCATGAAAGAAACCAGATCCTCCCATCTGGAAAAAAAAAAAAAAAAGCCCCCCCCCCCAATCAATTCATTTGCCCTTTTCTTTCTTTTTGGGTAAAGAAAACCTCCGTAACAGGTAAAAAAAATGCATTCAAAATATGTCACAGATGCCTGGTATTTCTGCAAAACTCACAAACCGGGAGAGCACAGCCCACTGCAGGGTGACTGATGAGAGATATCGGAGCACCAGGTCCCAGCAGAGTGCCGGTGGTTAATAATTCCATTTACTGAGAGCTCAGCTGGCGGAACTGCTGAGGTTTGCCCTTCCATGGCCACAGCAGAGAGCCAGGGAAGGAGCTGGTGCCCAGCAAGGCCCAGGCAGAGGGGCAGGAGCAGTGTGGGCAGCAGCGGCAGCAGCATCCCCACGTGTCTCCATCACCTCGGCCCCCTGCGCCCCACCACAAAGCCTTTTGTCCCCAGCTTTTGTTCCACGCCGCGTGGGGCAGGAAGCAAAACACAAAAAACGGGGCTCCCGCAGCACTTTTGGACCTCTCCTTGGCTGAAAGGTTGCCTGGAGGCAAAAAGAAATGAAACCCTTGGGACTGAGCAACTTTCCCTTTTAAGCATATGGAAATGAAACGTTAAGCCTAAAAAAAAAAAAAATATTCCAGGAGCAGATATGAATCCAGATATAATATTGCTTTGTAGATATGGAAAAATACAACCAGCTATCTTTAACTTCCTAGACGTGCAAGCCACTAAGTTTTCCTTCGGGGTAGGAAAGCAAAGATGAAAATGCCAAAGGACTGTTAACCTTTAGAGACACATTTTAAGAGATAACATGACTGAACTCAGATAAATCGGAATTAAATTTAACAAACTTCCCACTCTTTAGCTACCCTATCAGAAGAGAAAAATCTACAATTAGGGAAGAAACAGAAGGAAATTCAGGCATCTTAAATGGAGCGAGCTTCCATCTCTGCTGTGCAACTTCCTGATGATACTAAATACTGCAATTCCCATGTGCAGTATTACAGACTTGCTGTCTTAACAGTCCTCTTATGAGTAATCAGTGGAAGGGAACATTTAAATAACGTTTTGGAGTGCATATTATCTAGATTTGGCTGTTGTTCTCCCATTTAGAGCAAAACGAGTCTAAATTTACAATTTAAATACTTTGCAGCCAAATCCTTAAACCACCCTTCTCGTTCTGTGAATGGAGCTGTGGACGTTTTTGTGCTCCACTGCAGCACCTAGGAATAGATAATCCTTTAATCTTTCGCTCTCTGACTCCACCCACAAGTCCCCTGATTGCAGAGTACAGACTGTGATGTTTCTAAGGAGCTGAGCACTAGGCCAGGATGGACAGTCACAGCCAGGAATGCGTGGCCAAAATGCTGCCACGAAAACAGGCATGAAGGTACCTACAAAGAGGAGTCTTGGTTTCTAAGGGATGGACGAGGAGTGTTCCAGCACGAACATTAAAGCCTATATTAAAAGGAGTTTAAAAGAAGTTTTAATATATATTAATAAAATACTGACCCTCCTATCCATAGCATTTTTTTCCAAATTAAAATATTAAGTTATAACCTATACCACTTCTATCTTATCCTAAACTTGTTTTCAAAAAATTTCGTGTGATTTTATGCACGCGTCACTGCTCACTCTTAATTTTTCTGGAGAAAGCTCAGCTACTGAGTGGACACCTTTCACTGCCTAGGCATCTAAAACAGCTTATTGAAGCTTTGCCCTGGGGTTTTTTTTCAACAGTATTTTTTTTTTTCCTGCAAGTTACAGCAACAACTCTCCTAATTTTCAGGTAGTTCGTTTATAATTAGTTCACTGTAAGCTAGGAAAACAATTTAAAAAGCAGGAAAGTTTGTTTTCCTCTTTGCATTCATGAATAAAATTGAGATGTGCAATTATAGGCTGCATAAGTGGCTCACAAATTTTGAGGCACTTGGTGCTCAGAACCCAATGGGCTCCACGCTGTAACTGTAGATATTAGTTTGGTGTAACAGATCAGCTTTAAAAGCACAACATATTTAAAAAAAAAAAAATTGCCTTGTATTCTGAAACATCAAACATAGACCACTAAAGCCGTCTTGAGACATCACTCTTGAGTATTTTAATTGAATTCAAACTACTATGAATGAATCACATGAGACTAAAAGATCCATTATTTCTACTAAGAAATGTGAACCACCACTAAGAAATGTTTTCTAGCAAAAGGAGAGTGTAAAAACGTGAGTAAATGTCTGTAAGCAGTGCACGTGTGCTTAGAGAAACCCAACTGTGTATAACAAACAGCCCTGGGTAGCAAATTATATTGACCAATAAAACTGAGCCTTTGTTTAGGAAAGTAACTGGAAAGCAAAAATGCAAAACAAGATTACAGTTAATTATTTAAATCAAAGTGCTCTGCTTGTTGATTTAAATTGTGATTAAAATCAGGGATTTAAATTAATCCACTCTGGATTGCATAAACACCACCTTAATAAGAGGGAGCAGTAGCTTCATCACACAAGTCATTCAGGAAGAGCACTGTGACGGAGGGCAAAGGAGGCTGAGGAAGTTCATTCATGGACATCCCCCTGCTGCCCAAACTCTCCCGTTTTTCCAAAGAGAGAGAAAGCGAACGCATGAGTGGGAGGAAGCGTGGACAGGAGTGTGTATGCTTTAAGAAACATGCACAGGTACCACGAGGTAAAATAATGGCGGTAAGTTTTCATGAAAAGCAGGATTTCTCTCTCACACAAAATAAAGCAATTATTCATGCATTCCAGTTGCTCTTCCTTCTTTTAGCACTGAGGTGCCTAGGATGGTCCGTGCTCACTCTTGTCTGCGAGCCGGAACACGAAGAACACTCCCCCCTTGCCTGATGCTGACATTCAGTCAGTGTGCCACTCGAGCAGCAACTGGTGCTAAATGTACTGAAAAGGATTCAGCTCTGCACTCAGACACCCACACCCAGCCCCTGCTCCAGCTTCAAACCCCAGGCTCACCATTGCTTCCTAGACAGCAGGGAGGCGAATAGCACGAGCCAAACAGTACCACTTACTGCTGAGGGAGATCTGCTGCAGCTCCACAAAATGCCCAGTGCATTGCCAAGGTGATCAAAACACCAATATAATGACAAAGGAGCCAAAACTCAGGTACTTGACAATGCAACCTGCAGCGCGTTTACTCCAAGGACGCTTTAATATCTTATATGAGAACACCCTCTCAAATAATATGATTTAATTTTCAGCAGAGGTCCAATTACAACTAAATGAGAGCAGCTAAGCCTTTCTTCTTTCTGCTTCCCAGCTCGATTTTGAAGGACAAACTACTCTGGCTGAGCCTACTTCTAAGGAACTACTTTTCTTCTTTAATTTTTACAAGAAAGTGTTTTACAATCCAGAGAGGATGAGTCATCAGAAAATCCTTGTCTCGTTGCCAAAAACCTGCCCCTCTTCATTATGAACATAAAGATAAAAGCTCTTACAGTACATTAGCTGGCATACGCCTACACAGACAGTACAAATAAATTAATTGTGCCTAGCCTCAAACATCCAGAGAGGTGTAGTAGGAGCTTCAGTCCATCTTGTTTCATTAACAAATTAAACCCTAACAGAGCATCAACAGTTCTCTTATGTACAGAAGCTTGGCTGTTGGATAGAAAGGTTTCGCAGGTATCATGAATCCTTACAAACGTACACGGCAATTCTTCAGCTACTCACATTAGCTTGCGCGGACTACATAAACACCAACAAAAATTGTACACGCTGGAGAAAACTCATTAAAGTTGGAGTAAGGATATGGGATGTTGGTCTATCCAGAAACTGCACAAGGTTTTGGAACGGTGTTTGTTTAAAAGGGAATGTTGAGCATGACGCTTTGGCACACACGCAAAATTTACAAACTTGTCTTGCATCTGACAAGAATGGCAAGCGTATTTGGAATTGTGAGTGGACTGTGTCCACTCTGCTGCATTCAGGTTTATAATCCAGAGTTTGAAAACTTGCACTACCTGCAAACATCAGGGTTGTTTCATAAAAATATACACGCGGGTGTGTTGTACGACTCAGACAATGAGAATACAGATCAAAAGGGAAGCCACTGGGTAAAGCACTGCACATGGACCAGGGGCCAGAGTTACTGGAGATAATCAACATTTACCATCAAACTCCTGCTACAGATGAACTGTTTTCCTTCTGGAATGCTCACAATCTTCAGCATGAGAAAGTTATACACAACCAACTTGAAAAACAAGTTCAACTCTACTTAGCCACAAGCTAAGATTACACCCTCAAACACACCTTTCTAAGATTTCTTATGAGAGGTTTGTTTGTGCAATACAGTTAAGGGCAATTTGTTAAAATTGCTCTGTGATTTTCTTTATCCTTTAACTGCATAATTTAAGCAACCTGCATTTTATAAGTTCAAAGAATTTTTTTTTTTTTTTTTTTTTTTTTTTTTTTTTTTTTTTTTTTTTTGTAATTATGTATTCCTGCTTTTACCTCCTGAAAATAGAAAAGCTGTAGAGAGAGAATACAGAAAAAAAGAACGGATGAGAGAAGCTGAGCTCAAATCTAGCACGGAAAGCAACATCCTAATTAATGAGAACAGAAAGTGAGTTAACATAAAGCACGAGGGTTCAAAAATATCTGCAGCGTGTGCTGCTGCTGGCCTCTACCTCTTTGGCCTCTGCCCCCAGGGCTGGGAAAAGCCAGAGAGAAAGGCAAGGCACAGCAGTGCTGGTGGCCAAAGGCCAGCACCCCCCGCCTGCCCGAAGCCCCAGTGATCCCTCTGGAGGGAATTTCACCCCCTGTGCTTTGGGACGGGCTCTCATTAAGGTCCCAGCCAGGGTCCAGCAGGGCATGGCCATGGCTGTGACATTCTGGACAGCTCTCAGCCAGGGCTGTGTCACAGTCAGTAGCTGGACAAGATAAATCTGGCCATAACAAATCTAATTTGGCTGACTTGGCTCGTTCTAGAAAAGAGGTAGAACAAGTCTCTGGGTGAACAGCGATAGGACAGATTTGAACTCAAACAGGGACCCTCAGCCAGCCCTGCTCAAGCCTAGATGTGGAAACACCACTGGCCAGAGACCTGGGTGGAGAGAGATCCCAACTGATCAACTCTCTAGACCTGGGAGATTCAAACCCCCTGTGAAAGGAGCTGCAGTAATAAGCTCTTGGCTGTTTGTTGAGGATGCTTGGTGAGTTCCTGATGTTTCTGCCTCCAACCAATGACCCCTAAGGTAACAGAGCTGTGTGGTGGTTTAGCCACCGTAAATTTAGAAAACAGAAACTGGCGAACGTGAAACCACTACAGGCTGCTTCCAGCTTCATCCCTCCTTGAATTCCATTTCAACCATTGACAGTGTTTCCCTTCTCCTCCCGGCTGAGGGAAGCACACTGCTGCTCTCTGATGTTAGTAGCTCTAAGGTGGTATTGCCCACACGGACGCAGGTTCAGCAGCTCCCAAACAAGCTCCAAACTCCGTTTGCAGAGGCCAGTGTTTTCCGTGAGGTGCGGCCAGAGACACGGGTGCGCACCTTGGAGCAGGCTCCCTGCTCCCACTGCACACGCACTTTGGTTTTTTCCAGAGATCAGTTTCGACAGGCACCAAGGCCAGTGCAGACACACTGGCCCAGACTCGTGACATCACCTGATTAATAAATCCAAGGAAGGTTTTGGCAGCTCTGGCTACGGGCAGCCAGCCCGCGGGAGAGCGGCGGCCGCGCATCAGATAATGCAGTGCCTCAGCCAATGAACAACCTTCTCACCGGCCCCCTGTACAACCATCTCTTTACAGGACCTCTTCTGCAAGCCCCAAGGGCCCCCCGGAGTGGACACCAAGCCTTGCTGTCAGAGCTCCCACTCCTGGCCCCGGCCAGCGGGATGCAGGGGTGCCGGGGATGTCATCCTCGCGTAGCAATGGCCGTGCCACCACAGGGAGGTGACGAAGGGACTGCGACTCTGCGTCACGGAACAGAGCCCAGAGCCTGCCCCAGCACCGCTGCCAAGCACCCTCCACCCCACCACAGCGCAGCCAGGCTCGTGGCCCTCAAAAATGAGGCTGCTGTAAGTCATTTTCTTTCCCCGTTCCTTTATGAGCAACATCTCATTACTGCAGCATGATACGAGCGCCTAATTAGTGCTGTGGGTTAATCACCCTACCCAAGGAGTTTCCCTCTGCTTCATGAATAAAGGAAGCCAACCCAGGTTCCCGTTATCCAGCTACCAGCACGGGCTCTAATAAAGCTCCATCCTCAGCCAAAGCCAACCACAGCCATCACACAGATACATAATGCCTGATGTATAACTGGTGATATCCTCTCTTTTATGGGGTTAATACTTGCCCTTGGGGATAATTGTGCAGGACTTTAGATGAGAGATTCCCATAAAAGGCAGTAAGAGTCACCCAGCTCAAACCACACATAACTCAAGCTAGTTTACCCCTTTGCATTATTTAAATGTCTCTCTTTAATGTGACTGCATCAATTTAAAGGCACAGTGCTGCCAGCGCTCCGGGCAGGCAGTTCTTCTCCGGCGACCAATGTGTCTGTCCGGAATGTAAATCTGCACGCATTTCAGAAATGTGCCTGTTCTTAGGCCTCCTGGCTGTCAGGGGCCACAGGCAGGATCCTGCCATTCCCACTGCTCTCAGGGAAGGCCAGGTGTCAGGTTTGCTGTACCTGGGTGCCAGGCAGGCGGGGGCTGAGCCCCTCTGACCTGCTGCAGACACTGAAATCCAACCCACTGGCATCTCAATCTGTGGGTGGTGGCAGCTCTCCTGACCCCAGGACGGAGCCTGGACACTCTGAGTGGACCCAGAGAAAAGAAGAGAAGCCCCTGGCTCTTCCACTCTGCTTCCCTGCTCCTGGCTCGTCCTTGCAAGAGCTTCTGCTAAATCAAAATTTACACCAGTCCATGCAGGTAACCGGAGACTTTTCCCAATCACTTACAGCCTGGCCTTCCATTTTAAGATTAAAATTCTTTTTTCCCCCGGGTTTATATTTCTACAAACACTACCACAAGGTTCAAGTTACAGCAATTAATGAAATTTAACTACATTAATAGGGAGAGAGCCTTTCTAACAACAATTTTGGGTTTAATGTTAAAAAAAATGCAGTAATAACAGCGAGGTAGAAATATTTTCGTTTGATTGCCTGTTTCTTTCTCTGGCTATATGTATGAACTTGTTTCCTGGTCGAGGGGAATTTTTGCAGGTAGAAAAAAAATAATTCTGCCATCCACTCAGTCCTTGAGTGTCTTGTTTTCACAAGGCAGAAAGGTTTTGTCAGTCAGGTTACCTAGGAGTGAAAGTTATGTCTCATAATCCATAATTCTATTGCCCATTACGCACCATCTGGTGACACAGTCAAAGATAATCTGATTCTTGTCTTTTAAAAACATCACATAGCTGTATCATATGGTGCATGCAATATGATAAATTACTTATTTAAATATGCTATTTCTGTACAGTTTACAATTTCGTGGTCACTCGCAGCCAACATAAAAGCAGCTTTGAACAGGGTTTTTATTGATTGTTATTTCAAATATCTGAATCCTTTACTGAGTTGGTTTTTTTGCCTGTTTACAGTTACACCTAAAGTCGTATGATTAAAGAGCTAACATCTAACCAACCTTTAAGAAGCTTTTATTGCAATTGAAAGTTTTGCATCTATGATGGAACAAACATCATGACAAAGCTGTTCCATGTCCCAAAAGCAGTAATGTCTTTTCACAGTGTCTTTACCAGGAAGAGCCTGATATAATTTAATTCCAGACTATTCACTCAGTCTGATGCAGGAGTTCTCAAGTATTTCCACAGATTCTGGGAGTCTACCCAGAAAAAGCTCCTTGCAAGGTAATTGCCCATCAATACATCTGCAGGTTTGCTTTTGTCACTTTATTTTCAGTCTCCAAAATAGTTAAGTGAGCTGCCAGAAGTTGAATCCTCAGAAAATAAATCAAAAAAGGAGAATCAATCATGCTGGGCAGAAGAAAGCTCTTACACAACCAACCTGGAGAAGGGAAATAGGCCATTTGCTGTTGCTCAACCCCTTTGCCAAACTATTTCAGTGGCCCTTACATTCTCCAAGGCCAAACCTTCAAACGACAATCTCATCCCCTTCTGATGCACAAGACACACCCAAGACATTTTCAGGAGGGGTGGGAAGCAGTAAAAGAAGATTTCTGTGATTTGCAGTCAGGTTCTTCTGGGAAGATTACATATTTCTAGGAGGCTATAATGTACCCATGCATCTGTGCCTCCGATACAATCACATAATCACCCTTCAGATCTAAACTGCGATTTTTCCATGAAGATTTTTATTACTTTCTCTTCCTGGACTAATTAACGGCTTTCGGATTTTTTTGTTGTTTTAACGTAGGAGAAGACTTAATTTTCACCTGGACTCTTCAATTACAATCCTGAACAATTCCCGTTTTCCTTGCAGACTGTCGGGCTGCCGTGCCTTTTGCGCTGGAAGGTTTTGTTCACAGCGGAGACTCTGGGCAGAACACAAGCCTACAATAATCCCATTTAGCGATCCACCTGCATCACTCACCAGGATTTTCCACAGTCCCAGGCTCCATTTGGAGAGAGGAAGGCAGCAGTGCTGCCCTGAAAGCCAGTTCCTCGCAGAGTTTCGCGTGGGGCCCGGCTGCTGGGATGCTCCACGGCCAGGCAGGGAGCATTCCCCAAACCTGGCCAGGGATGGGATGGCACAAGGAGCATTCCCCAGGTGCCAGGTCGCAGGTGTTCCATTTGGCTGCCCCTCTCCTGCACCTGCAGAGCCCTAAAAGCACCGGACCTCAGCCACAGAGCACGGGAAGCTGGTGCCATTTCCTCTGCCCTCCAAATCCGATCATCCCGGCCGTGCTCCCTCCGACCGGGCTGTCCAGCTGCCCGTGCCTGTCAGGTATATTCTGCTACTAGGAGGGATTTGGATAGAGCATTTAAATATCTGGCAAGCATTTTCTTCAATGAAGACATGCTAAGAGAGCTAGGCAATCATATTTTTAACCGTGCTGCCTGCCAGAAAAGTGCACAAACTTCCAATAGCAAAGAAATGAGGTCATTTTGGTCATCTGCCAAAATCAGCACATTTCCTCTTTTGGTTCTGGATGCTGCACTTCCACACTCCATAGTGTGTGACAAGTCGTGAGCGGGAGGTGTAGTCTCTCAGGAAAAAAAATAAAATAGAAGTAAACTGGTGGATAACAGTTCCTTTTCTTAAAAAAAAAAAAAAAAAAAAAAAAAAAAAAGGTGGGGGAAGGAAAAGAGGGGAAAAAAAAAACCCCATGAAGTGTCCTGATGTCACGTGACCTCCTTCTTAAGATCTATTTAATTGGAGTCGGGTATAACCTTTCTAAGAAGATGTTAATACCTTGTCCTGATGTTACAGCAGTGTAAAGCCTCATCCTGTTAAGGAATTCGAAAGGCTTACAGCAGGGATGCAGCTTTTGGTTAGAAGGCTGGACTGGAATTTAGCAGATCAGGATTAAACCCTGACTCTGCCACAAAGCTCCTGTGGGGCTGTGAGCGAGACTCCTGAATTCCCTTACCTGACATCCTACCTTGATCCTGGTCTTGGCCTTTAAAAACTGAGTTTTCCTGAGCTGGGAATATCTCTTTGCAGAAGAGCAGAGTTTGGATCAGTGGATTTTGGATGCTCATTTGGGCTTCTTAATGCTAATGCAGCACAAACCGAAATGACAGTAATAGTAATAATAATAATAATTATTATTGTTATTATCTCTCAGTCTTTATTTTCAAGTTAATGTCTGCCAAAAATGTTAGAGAAGTTTCTCATTGCGGCAACTACTGTATTTATGGGCATAATTTACAAGCAGCTCATCTGAATAATTTGAATTTTTTATTAAGATTATTTTCTCATTTTCCATTGAGAAGCCTTCTTAGATACTGACTCACTTTCAGCCTTGCAGGGAGAAGTGCCAAGCATTTGTTTTTCTTCTGTCTGCAGTAGTTATTTGACTCCTGCATTAGACTCAGCAAAGCCAAAGCTGAATAGGAACAATCTTAATTTAATTATTAAATATGTTTCAAGCTTCGCTGTGATTTTAAAAAGCACTTTCATGTGGGGTAGTGGAAATGTGCCAGGGAAATCTAAAAGAACCGTATGCAATCCTCTGTCCCCACCCCTCCTTTCTTCCAGCCTCTCTCAAAAGGAGGTTTAGGTGAACCCAAACCTAGCGGAGTCAGGGTGAGACAGTTTCACTTTTAGGTTTGCTTGGCAAAAAGTTACCAGGGCACCCTGCCAAGCCTGCCACTTTTGAGATAAATATGACTTTCTTTCAGGGCAGTTTTATGAGGGGCACAGCAAGAGGCTCATATACTCTGGCAATTCACTTGCAGATTTAGCTGCGCAGCAGCTGCCGCTGCTCCATTATAAACAACAGCTCGCTCTGAAGTTCTCTTGAGAAGTTTACAAAAGGGACAGTGTATTTATCTGACGTCTGTTACAGTGCCGGGCAGATACACAGATGGCCTTTGACTCTCACCTTCTGCATCACACCCAGCCAAACCCCGTCCCACAGAAAGGGCTAGGCTTTGAATTTTGCCTGCTCTGTTCCTGATGACGCTCCCTTCATCCATCTGACAACCAGAGCCAGCTTACTTTCCTTGGGAGGGTCAGATTGGCAGATGAACTGCAGCGAAGAGAGGAAACACGTTAAGTATGAAAACATTCTCCTAAGCTCTCACAGGAAAAGGATGTAGCAAACAATAAAAGAGAGCCACGCGCTTCTCTGCCAAACTTTATCGCACAAGACTGTGCATTTTCCAAAACTTAGCTTTGTACCACTGAGACGTCAGTGGTGCCGCATCCACGGGAGGCACATTCCAAAGCGCCCTTCCTACACTGCCCAAAGTCAGCCAGTTCTGGAGGTTTCCTTTTGAGGTCAGCAACAGGCACAGGGATCGGCACAGGACCCTCCCAGAGTGCTGGGAGCTGCAAAGTGCAGAGCTCCACCACTGTCTGACCAGTGCCATGAGCGATCCCTCAGGGAGCTCCTCCAGGAGCCACAGGGCTCCCAGGGACTGCTTGAAGCAAGCTCCCTTTCCCAGGTCCTCCCCCCTGTGCTGATGGGCACAAACCATCATGCTGGGCACGAACACCCTTTGCTGTGCAATTGGAAGGATAATCACTCAAAGTCTGTCCTTCCTGCTCTGGAGTCGCCTGCACTTCTTCAAGTTTTGCACAGCTGGAACAGGAAAGCCAAGGAGCTGACAAAAGCATGGTCTGGGCATGGCTTTGAATGGATTGCCTTTTCCTGGCTCAGTGACCATATCATCTGCAGTTTCACTGAAACACTCCAGCTCTGACTGCCCTGGCCAAGTTCCATGGCTTTTTGTACCTCTTCAGGGTGCAAGCAGAATGATGAGCTTTTTGATGGCCCATCCCTATTCCAAGCATCCCCCAAAACGCACCGGGGTCAGCACAGACCCACTGACCTTTGTTTGGTTTCCCCAGCCCCACCCGGGCAGCTGATTTTGCCTTGCTCCTCACTCTGTTCACCTGTGGACAAGTCTGCCAAACAGGCAGCACAAGTGCGTTTTGCTGCACACAGGCTGCTGGACAGACTTTTGCAAAGCAGCCCTTGGTTTAGATCCAGTGTCTGACCAGTGGAGTGAATTCCCAGGTCAACACCTGCACTCAATTCTACTAAGGCAAGATAAAAAACGAAAAGCTGCTGATGTGGGTCGTTCTCAGAAGGGATCCAGGGCTCTCTAAGCTGCCTTCTTCTCATGGATCTGGAAACATATGATGAAAGCAGCCTATTAACAGCTCATCATAAAACATTCTCTGAGATTTTATGTCCTAAATTATGTATATGATTGTTTGGCCTGTTTGGTGACTTAGTGTAATGGGAAATCTAAATCACTTGTTGTTACACCTCTAACTAAGGATTTTAAACAATTATTTTAATTAAAAGGGGGGGGGAGGGGTGAGACACATTCTCAGGAAAAAAAAACCAAAAAACAACACAAACTTCAAAAAAGCTGTGGTCATTCTTTGAGCAGCCTTAAAGTATGAACTTGATATGTCTTCTGGTCCTGGGACACACCAGTGTCAGCATGTTATTTCTGCAAGGACTGAGACCCATGCAGTCATTTCTGCACTTAAAAATGGTTCTTCACATACATTTTCATTATAAAGCACTTTATAACTGTTACCTAATTATTGCTTAGAGCATTAAATAACAAGGTATTATTACTCCAATTTCACAGAAGGGAACAAATCATGGAATCTGAAACACATATTCTGCTTTTGAGTAGGCTTTCTCATATTAATTAATTATGAGACTTAATTACACTCAATCTCACCACTCCAAGCCAATTACAGAAAATTGAGTAAAGAAGCAGGGAAATCTGTCGTGGAAACAATCACTTACACTGACACTTTCCACATAGGTATGTGAAATTGCACATATTAACTTGCCCCCTCGAAGCAACAGGATGGGTTTTTCTCTGATTTTTCCCAACTGTCCCTACCCCAGTAATCTGAGCTATGATCGCTTCTCCCAGCTTCCTCTCTCAACTCTGCCCCAGAAACCAAATGCAAATCTCTGCTCCCTGACTTGTGCCTTAATCACGTGATCACCTTCCTTCCCAGAAGCAGTAAAATAAAATCTCCAGGCATGTTAAAAATCACCACGTTAGAAGAGCTCTAATCCAATGATTTTAAGGGTTGGTCAAAATTGGTATATGAGATAGATAGATAGATAGATAGATAGATAGATAGATAGATAGATAGATAGATAGATGTTGCAAACTATTTATAACTTTTCATTTCTTTTGAATCTACAGCCATTTTACACACTGAAGGCTTTCCCACAAGGGGAGTGGTAAATCCTCTAAAGCATCACTTCAAAAGTTTTTCTTACATCGCAGTATCTGTGAACACTCTCTGCTGAAACACTAATTCACTATTTCCCACAGGACACAGCCACAGGGACTCACAACACATTTCAATGCCTTCAACAGCAGCAGCATTCCACAGGGAACCATTCTCCAATTTCCAAGCCATGGCTCTTACAAAGATGGACTAAGCCAAGGCAAACTGGCCTTTTTATATTAGTACCAACTGATCCTCCCATAAAATGTGCACATTTAAAATCAGAGGAGAAATTAGAGCAATTATCTTTTGCAGTTTGTCTAAAGAGGGCTATGAGTTCAAGAAAGTCTACTTTATTAAAACTGGGGAGAGATATTGAACAGACTGGATTTTCCCCTATTTTTTTTCACTCTGTTTGCCAGTGAGTAAAGCCTTCTCTAAAAGACTTTGTGAATAAAGGTGTAAACGCAAGCCGAGGAGACTGCGCATTTATGACTTTGACTTCTCTGGAGCCAAGATTTCACCCAGTCTTCACAGTTGTGACATTTCGTGCTCAGTCTGGCCTATTCCAGCAGAACACTCAGTCTGTGCTCGTGGCAATTATGCCTTGTTTGCATCACACCACGACACGCGTGCTACGGGAGTTTCACACGCCGCAGTGTACCACGGTTTATTTTAAACGTTCCCCCAGTTCCCCCAGTGAACCTCATGGCATGGCAGCAGAATGAAATACAATGGGATCTGGCAGGCTGTGTCATAAAAAACAGGCAAAATAAACATTAGCATTTTGTAGGGTTTTTTCCTAAATATTCTAAAGTAAAACAGAAAATACTTTGCTGAGCCTGAAAAACCAAAGGATTTGCAGATGCGGTCAAGCTAGGCAGTTTTCAAACACACGTTCTTCCTTACCCAGCAAAGCTTTCCCCCTTCTTTGCCCAGTGACATTTCCATGGGGCCAGCAAAGGGCAGCTACAGCGTAAAACATTCAGAGATAACCTGGGCACTCAAAAGGCTGAGATGTTCAAATCCTCACCTAATGACAGCTTTTCCCTCTCCCAAGTAAACTACTACATCTCCTCAGGGCCCCCCCACCTTCATCCAGACACAGAGGGTGGGGGCCAGGATCTCCCTCTGGAAGCCTTCAAAGGCACACAGCTCTCTCCTACTGGCAACTACAGACTTTCATGGCTACGACTGGCTGACCATGCACCAAAAATCCTGCAACAATTTCAGTACACAGCCCTCTTAATCTGGCTCCCATCTTCCAAGCTTCCCTCGCATACGCAAGATACAAATTGAATTGTTAAAACAAATATCGGCACGAATTCCGTGGTAATGAGAATCATGTCTCTTCCATGCTTTTAATACTAACCCCTGAGCTTAATTATTATATTTAGTGTCTAGGGCAGCAACACTTCCTACTCAGCACCTGTCATGGGTCCAGCAATTAATTGCATACCACTGACCTTCACAGAACTCCATGGAAATTTTATTACTGTACAGCTCAATTGCAGTCGTACAACAGTGCCCCAGAACTATGTCTTATTACAAAAAAATCATGTGCTTACAAAAGGGGTAGTTGAGCCAACTGAACTATTTATAATTTGTGAGAATAAAAAACGTTTCACAAGGTTTGCAACATACATACACAAAAAAAATATTTGCAGGCTTAATACAAGACAAATGTTACCGAGATTCGCGTTATAGACAAAAGTGGAATGGAAAATATTCCCCGAAGTCATAATGGCAGGGTTATGCAGTATGCTATTTAAAAGCTATTCACCAGTGTCTTCGTCCTGTTAGCCAGAACTCTATGGTAGAAATTCAATTGGAGAAAGTCAATTAATCGAAATTGTGGTTCCACAACGGAGGGACTGGATGCGTAAGATGAAGCAGCGAAAGGAAAGGACTACACGTGCACACCCAACTCAGTACCAGGCCTGGGTTTGCCACCTTGGAGTTACCTCTCTGCCAGTTTGCTGCTTTGAGGGGGCTACATCCTACTTATGTCATGCTGCTGTGGCTTAACCCCAGCTGACAAATCCAAAAGACAGCCCCACACCAATATGATAAAGAAAATTAACTCCAGCCCAGCCAAGAGCAGCACATCTGCCTTACCCTCTTCTAGGAAAAAGCTGCAGCTCAGCACATTTCTTCTGAGCTCAAGAGTCTCCTTGCTCCTTTCCAAACCAAAGGGTTCACAAAATAAATAATTGTTGCATGACTACTCTAATTTCAAACTGGCATGCTAATGTAAGAGCTAATGGAAGTCAGGGCAAGAAGACTTTCTCCCTGGTTTCAAGGGCGGCATCCAGGATGAAATAACTCGTCACGCCCCGAATTCCAATGCTAGCTTCCAAGTTCCCAGGCTCGAGTGACCCAGCAGGACACAGCCACAAACCTCCAGGCTCAGGCACCTGCACCTGCTGCAGACTCAGGGAGGGAAAGGGATGGTGCAGGAGGCGTCTCCGGCTTTGTTGAAGGCGCACACGTTCAAGAGCTGCTGTTTTTATAGCTGGCACCATCCTTGTGCACTTCCAAGGCATTACCCAAATTTCCTGCTGGAGGGATTGATAGGCAGCAGGCTGGCAACACGCCCACGTGCATGGTGAGGCAAAACACCCATCTCCTGATGTCAAAACCCAAAGAGCACCAAGAGATAACCATGGAGCAAACTGGAGGTCACTGCCAAGGCATTGTGCCGTCTTCTAATGGAAGCGTGAGATCTCACTGAATTTGCATCTCCCAAACTCCTTGTTTGATTTCCCCCAAGCAGTGAAAAAACGCTTCCCACCATGACAAATTCCTCACATCTCAGGCAATGAGTTTAATTTCACCAAAATGCAGTCACATCTTTTTTGGTTAAAGATTTGTAATCTCTTCTGCCAGCAAGATTACCCAGCAAACAAAGCTCATCAGCAATGCTTTGCTTTGAAGGATGGCCTACACATGGAGTGGATGATATCTGCAAGGCAACTCTGGGCTCTCTGATGGCTGAGATTTTGTTGTGAGGGTTGTTTTTTGTTGGGTTGTTTTTTTGGTTTTTTTTTCCTAAGAAGTTCATTAAAATTTTTCAGTTGATATAATAGATTCTTCCATCTCTTCAATACAGCAGAGGAAATGAAGTGAAACTAGCTTCATTGTGAGGAAAAAGTGATTTCATGATTTAATTCACTTTGCTCCCTAATCACAAATGCTCAAAGAGAGCACAAGCTAGGAAGGAAGGTGTGAAGCGATGTTGCAACCTATCACCCACAATTAAAAATCTCCTTTCCTGAAGGAACCTGGCTTGCAAACCAGAGTGGAGCACACGTGGTAGTGAGATTACTGAGAAGTTGTGGGCAAGGCTATGGCTTAGAGGCGACAATCCTGCTCTGTCTGAGACTAACCCCTAAATTCCCGTTGATTTTGCTGACACCTTGGCTTAGATATTCTTGAGGCCTGATCGCAGAGCACATTAATGCACAGAGAGGTGCCTACAATGACTTGCTATACAGCCTGACCTAAAAAAGAAGTCACAAAATGAATGCAAAGATGACAGACAAGCCTCCCCTCTCCCAGCCAGGAAAGCTTTTATTGCCACCTCTTCAACACTTTCACTCCTGCCAGAAGTCCCCTCTGCCTGCCTGGCCCCTCCAGCTGTCCAAAGTGTCTCCTCCAGACAGCACTGCTGAGCAGGCAGAGCATGGATTAAACAGTATTACGTGTTCTTTCTGTCATTTTGTTTCCAGTAATTTAGGAAATCATTTTTCTCATTGTGGATATTTTTAAATAAGGCAAGGGAGAAGTTACAGAGAAAAAAAAAATAGAAAATCTCCAAGGTCAGAATATATCAGAAACTTGACAATACTTAATGTGTCTTTGGGACCATGAATATGTACAGAAACACACACACAATTAAAGTCAAGTATTTCAGAGGAGGTTTAAAAAAAATAAAGCATGTTCAACAGGAAGTTTGCTTAATGTAGGATTTAAGCAAGGCTCTTCCATTTGCATAGATCACTTACAGCAACAGCAATTCATTAAATTCTCCCATAAAATCGTGCTATATTTTGTCTAAAGCGACACATTCCTTGCAGATCACAGTGCCTTTCTCATGCTCTTAATAAGATAATCTGTTACATGAGGCTTACAAATCCATTTAAATTGATTTTAATTAATGAATCAATCACTAGCCACTGATGACTTGGTCTACAGAAAGCAAGCAATTCAAAGCCCCAGGCTTCTAATCCAAAACCAAAATCCACATTAGAGCAACAGGACATCTCTCTGATCGATAGCAACACAAAGATGTTCAGTTCATACACATTTAGTGTATGAACTTGATCAAAATGTATCTCCAGATCTTACGCATTACAATTCCCAAATTCAGGACTGTTCGACTAGAAAAGCAATATTAATTCATTTACATTTCTTTGCAAGGGGGAAAAAAATTAAATCAAGCACAACTGTAACCTGTTTCTGAACTTCAGATGCTTATTCCACTTGAAGGTTTTCCCCTTTGTTCTTAAACAATCTGTTGTTTAACATTCATTAACAGAAAATTGCATTTATTGTGATCACAAACAGGAACAATGCCTTTTACATTTGCTTTGATGCCACTGCTATTCTCCAGTGCCCCAGCGCACACGGCTCCCCTCAAACGGAAAACAGGAAAGAAGCGAGATTTCTGTCCCAAAACCCGGCAAGCAGAAGCAGCGGGAAGAACATCCTTGTTATTGTAGCGAGTTAATTATTATAATTATTGTTATTACAAGGAGTTAATTACAATGCAGCGAGTGAAATCCACCATGGGCGGTGTGATGCCCGACACTGCCATAATCCCTGGAGCGGCGGCATCTGGCTGCCCGTGGTGGCACAGGGGACACACCTGACTGAGGGAGGCTTCTCCTCCTGCGTGCACAAACAGCTGGGGCTCCAGCGCAGCAGCTGGGACTCAGGCACCGCTTGGACCAGCCCAGAGAAAGGAAGGAATGGTGGAGAACGGCACTTGGAGATCACTGTAAACTACCTGCACCAGAGAAGCTGAGGCTGAGAATTGCAATCATGGAGCACTTACGCTGGTTTTGATTTCTTTAAAAGCTCTCTGCGCCTTTTTGGCCCATTAGCATCCCTTTAAATATTCTGAGAGAAATCCTGATCCCTCAGATTCAACAAAGCAACCTGCTTGGATGCTCACTGTCATGCCTAAAGTCCCCGTTCTGCCTGTTGAAATGAAGAGCTTGGTATTTGTTTTCAACCAATACTGAATATACAAGTTTAACTAACCCTGTCAGAAGTAGACTTTCTCTTTTTTAAATGTAGTACCTACTAATCTGTTGATCTCAATGCTCTTATTCTTCTTGGTTTGTTAAAAACAAATGATGTTTTGGAGGGAAGAATGAAAAGAATAATTAAAGAAGGTGGGTTTGGCCTTGATGTGCTGCTAATTAATTTGAGTAAAATTAACCAAATAATAAGTACAAGATACCAAGCTATCTTTCATAATATTTAAGAAAAGCATAAAGGGTTGAACACTTTCCAGGTGTAAACACATTAAGATCAACGTTGTACCAAGCCTGAATCGGGCCCCGTTAGCTCCAAAAGGTAAATAATTCATCCCCTGGCACAGATGTCAGAGCATACAGGCACTCCAAGTTTAAAGGAGAGATTCTGCAGCCAGCAATGCTCCACTGACACAGAGACAATCAATGTGTCCTTGATTATGAGGAGGCAAACAGTTTTCACTGAAAAAAAAAAAAAAAGGGGAAAAAAAAAAAAAAAAAAGAGGGAGACTGAAAAACAAATCATGTGTTTTTATTTTCAAAGTTCCAAGTTTGGGTTGGGTTTTTTTCAAGCCCTTTTGGAGCATTGAAACAGAATAAAAATAGCTTGTTGCACAAGCATAAAACAAAGTATTGGCTAAATAAACATTTTAAATTTACTCCTATGTGCTCAGTTCTCACTCCCATTAGTCCTCAGGAGTCGGATGATTTCACAAAGATATCTTCCTGTTTTCTGGAAAACTGATTAGATGGGTTTTGTCCAAGAATTGTGCCATAACGTGTTCCCTTTATTCCACACGCTGAATGCGACTGCTGGAAAATGTACTGCAGCACAGAACGCAGTATATGCCAATGCATCCTGACATTCAAATCAAGACCACAAATTATAAACAGTTTCAGCAAATTGACTCGAGTGCCTTTGTTCCTCAGACATACATCTTCCTATTGCTTACAAAAGCAGCATATACTAACCACGAGCGCTGCTATAGCCAGTACTGGGAAAGGAAGTTATTGAAGCCTGGATTTCCTGCTTTCAGCCCAAGCCAAGAACTGTGAGGCTTGTAGTGGTTTCAGGAACTGACTCATCTAATGATTCATGGATAAGATACTGGTTTTAATATATTTCTGATCATGAGACCCAAACTTCAAAACCAGTGATGCTTAGTTTTTATTTTGAAAGTTAAAAAAATAAAGAAGCACATAAATCAGGCAAACGAATATTGTCATGGGACAAACGGGCTGATAATTATTAATGTGTTTTACAGTGAACTCTGTTTAAAAAAAAAATAAAATATGGTGTGTTAAGCATCCTGGAAATTCATTTCAAGAGAATGTTGACATTGAATTAAAAATCCACTGTCAAAAACGTGAGCACTTTCACTGCGGTCCTGATAGAGCTGAAATTCAAGGGGAGAGCAGCTGGGATATCAATGCATTTTTAAAGATACCCTTAGGTAACAGGTATGACTGCTACACCCCAGTCAATGAACCCTAGAGCTCCCACTGTCAATGCACCTGAGCTTCTTTAGCTGTGGACAGAAAGCATCATCAAAGATTGGCTGGTCACAAACACCCAGGGAAGTTTTGTTTCAGGAGTGACTGAAACTGCCAAGGTCAATGGTAAAGCAATGACTAATGCTGGATTTGAAGTATTCTCACACACACGCCCCCCTGCATTTTGTGTTAATTCAGAATTCAAGCCCAGCCGTTTTTATGCACCGAGTTCTTCCAGAGGAAAGCAAAGCATGCCTTCCAGAGCATCAAAACCCTTTTTGCCCACAACACAAATCTCATCAGTATGCTGTAACTTGAACTGCCAGGCTCTTGCACCTAAAAAATAGCCGGTGATGGAAGCTGAATTCTGCCAGGCTCATGTATGGAAAAGTACTGGTTTACTTTTTAATTTCTGAACTGCAAGCTGCAGCCACTCACACCCTCGGTGCAGCACGGTGGGGGACAGAGGGGGACCTCAGCGTTTCTATATTTCACCCTGTGCGCGACCAGCACAGGGAAAAAAAGAAAAAGAAAACAAAATGCATCTCGCTCGGAGGAAAAGAAAAAAGAAAAGCAAAGGAAAAAAAAAAAACCAACCAAAAAACCCCCCAGCAGTTAAAACACTTGACAAGAAAAGGCCAAAGTGCGCTCTGTGGCTGGCAGTCATTTTATGGCTATAGTCCTACAGCAGATTTACTTAGATGACGTCAGTGGCTCCAATCCAGCTTTTCTTTGGTAGCATTTACCACTTGCCTCTTGAAGCCTCCACTATGCTACAGAGCAGTAGACCATAATCAAAATTCCCTTTGTGAAATAGAGTTTACCTCAGGGCACAGAGGCATTGCGAGCTGAATTGCAGGCTCTTCACCCTGTACTGCATGCCCAGAAATAAATAACCTACAATACTGTACTCTCCTTAATACAGAAGAACCATTAAAAGCAGCCTGCTACCTAAAAAAGGGCTCTTTAATTTGTTTCCAAAATCTCAGAAGCCAGAATATTAGTTAATTTTCCAAGCAACCGAGAATGATAATAATTCTACTACCCTTTGGACTTCTTCGTATTGTTTTTAGAGATTTTGGACGATAAAGCTATTTATGGGTCACTGTTATACCAGCAAAAATTTATTACCAATGCTAGAGGCTAAAGTGGATCTGTATAGGAAGCTGCATGTTTAAAACTGCCTTCCAAATGTGCCCCTTCAGCTGCTTATCTACAGCTGCTCAGTAAGCATATAGTAAAAATGCCAAGAAGCAGAGCAAGAAATTACTGTGCATAAGTAATAGTCAATTCAGTGAGCAAAACGCACATTACTTGGAGCAGGGCATCTCCTATCACAAAGCAGTGGCTGAAACCAATGGGACACCAGTAAAGCCAAGTCGAGGAGACACCAAACAAACTAAAACTTCACAGGCTCTGAAGTTTAATCAAAATAACCCCCAGAGGCCATACGGAAAAATGTGTCCTACGGTACCAAATAAACATAGATTGGTTATGTTTTAGCAGACCCATCAATCCGAAGACAGCCAAGCTCATTATGGGTGGTGACTAGATACATTAGTGAACTGAAAATTGCCTCTCACAGTTAAGCACTTAGAAATAACTCACAGGGAAGATGCACGCACGCCTCAGAGAGCTGGAAGACTCAACACCCCTCCTTTCCCAGGGCCTTTGCTTACCTTGCCCCTCATCACACCAGGATGAGAGATCACAGGTCTAACCTGCAACGAGCCAGAAGCCAAAAAATGCTACTGTCACCGAGCTGCATGAGTCACACCGTGGAGCTGAACTCTAAATCCGAATTTAAAACAGATTTAAAATTCGGGGGCAATCCCCCCCAAACCTGCTCGAAGCAGACAGACACATGCATTTCATGTCCCTGCAGAGAAACCAGAAGCCCTCAAATGCCAAGCCAAGGGCAAGGAGCCTTTCTCGTTTTCTGCAGGTGCCAACATCAGCTGAGGCAGAGCAGCAGGGTGGGAGCACCACCTCTCACTTCAGTGCCCACCCAACTGGCCCCTGGGTGCTTTGTTCAGCTCCTGCCTTTTTCCAGGCAGTTCCTCTGGGTGGACTTCAATGAAGTGGGACAGAATACCACTGCTCAAATTGCTCACATTTCTCTGCTTCAAACGGACAGGAGAAAAACTTACTTCTCTTTGACCTCTTCTCATTGCTAAAAAAAAAAGTGGTGTCAGCAAACGGATTCAGAAGGTGATTGCAAATTTCTTTGAGAGAGAACCTCAGTCCTTTCCTTGGTCATCGAGGACCTGGACACGAAAGGCACAGCAAGCACAAGTGGCCTTTTCAATACCCAGGGCAAGGAAGGGCTGGGAGCAGCAGGAAAGGGACCCCAGAGTGCCACCACGTCCCTGAGCAGCAGCAGAGGACACTGCTGGGGTAAGGAGGACCTGGCGAGATGGATTGCAAAAGGAGGGAAACAAACAAACAAAAAACCCCACAGGGATCCAAAGGTAGGAGATGTGCTGCCCCAAGAGCAGGTCTGAATTGCCGAGGAAAGAGGAGGGTCCAGGCAGCCAGGGACAGCTGTGGTGCCCTGCAAGGAGCAGCCAGACCGAGCCCGTGGGGCAGGAGACAGAGGAATGTGCTGCAAGGTCAGAGAGCAGCACAGGCACATCCAGCCCTAAGGACACCATGGAGGCACTGAATGGAAGACTGTATTTATGGCTGGAAACTTCTCCTGCAACAGAGTAATTACTCCCAAAGGAAGACAGGGCTAGGGGGAAGACAAGGGACTGCCACTGACTCTTCCAGTCTTCTCCAAAGCTTTCAGTTGATAGCGGAAAAAGCAGGAAGAAAAAAAAAAAAAAAAAAAAAAAAAAAGGATCAGCTGACAGCAGATATAGGGACATGACTGTTTTTAAAGGTTAATTTTTTGAAAGAATGAAGGTAAAACCAGGGATGTGAAAAATGAAACTGTTTCGAGAGTTTTGCCTTTTAACTGTAAATCAGCTTTAGGGGGGAAAAAAAAAAAAAAAAAAAAAAGCTGCACTAATATTGGTGATAGATTAAGTGCGAATAAAATTTCCTTTCTCCCATTAATTATTGTCCCAGGTCACCATATTTTTTTTTTCAATTGAGATGCACATAACGGAAGCTTTAATCCCCTAAACCTCTATGAATTTACCTTTTCTTCCAAAGCCTGTTCTGACATTTTCTCCCCTCAAAACCAAAATGTCATTCCTGAATTATAATCTCCCAACAGCAAGACAACCACGTTAAAAAAAAAAAAAAACAAAAACAACAAAAAAACCCAAAAAACCACACCATGCCAGCTAATTCCAAAAATAAGCACCGCTGTTCACAGCACCATGAGGTGAATGAATGGTGAGAGATTCCACCAAGGGAATAATTGTGATGTTGTGATGTCTCTAATGTTAAGGAATAATTTGGCACCAGAAGTACCCAAGGCCATACTGGTTGGCGATTCAAACACGAAGCATATCAAAACACCACTGATAAGCTAAATTAACAGATAGCTTATCTGAAGCATATACTGGCCATATGGTGCCACAACTTCTGTTGCCTGTTGCTGGCATAACAATAGGCTACTGCAGTCTTAGACTGGAAGCACTATTTGACAAACTGTCAACAGCATTTTTTTTTTTTTTTTTTTTTTTTTTTTTTTTCCTGCAGAGCTCTAGGGCAATGGCACACTCGGCTATTTGCATTTTTTTTTTTTTTTTTTTTTTTTAACAGGTGAACAAAGAGTAAACCAGATGTCGACTTTAGAAATCGAGCTGTCTGGATCAGGAGATTTAACAGAGGCAGGCATACTGCTACAGCTCAAATCTAGACAATGAGCTTTTCTAAAAACACTCTGGCCTAGGGGAGTGGCTATTTAAAACACTTGGCTTCTTTTATTTCAGCACTATGGAAGTGAATTCTACTCTTAAGTGCCAGCTCAAATGAAGTCATTTTGTTTCACTGGGGCTTTCTTTGCATTTCAGAAATGTAGCATGTACTGTAGTAACGGAAGAGACGAAAAAAATGGAGGGGGGGAGTGTGCGATGTGGAAACCAGCAATTTGATCACATACAAAAAAAAAAAAAAAATCTTTGAAAGGACGATTCAAAGCAAGTTACATGAAATTTACTTTCCCCCTCGTAAAATTAAAAAAAAAAAAAAAAGAAAGAAAAGAAAAGAAAACAAACAAATCAACACAACCAAAACAAAACTAACAACAAAAAAATAAAACCCAAACCACTTCTGAGTGCTTTGGAAAGATCTGATATTTACAAGCCCCTCAAGCTCCACAAAGACAAGCAAAACTGACCAGCAAAGACCATTTCCAAAGGGACTTGAATATGTAACAGGAACACATTGATACCAAAAGTGTCGTGAAAGTTGTCGTCCTGCTTTATTTAAAAAAATAATTCTTGCTGTTTGAGAAGAGAAAAAAAAAAATCTTTTCCTAACAACACAGTGATCTACTCAGCCATTTCAAAAATTGACAAAATAAAAACTACTGTCAATCAATATATAGTAGGTCTGTCTATGAGATTCAGTTATGAAAATTTGCTTTTAGTTGTGTTCTGTAGGAGTGTGAAAGACATAATGAGAAAAATAGATAACTTTCTGTTCTAATATTCTGTTCTGCTTTGATAGGCCGTTATGGGAACATATTTATTTTCTGATTTATACCCAGCTAAGTATGTAGCATTTTTAGATTGTCTTTTCAAATTGTTCTTGAACATTCTCAGTTTAAAAAAAAAAAGCAACTCCTTTCATGTTAAGTTGAGATTGCACTTGAACTCTTTCCAAAAGCCAGAGCTGTACTGAATTATGATAATTAGAAAGCTGTGCGCATAAAAGGCAGCACAGTTGATGCATTTAAAAAAGTTCATGCCAGAGAATATAAGTTCAATATGTTCTCACATAATTAACATTTCCCATCATTAGCAGCAGTTTTCAGTTCATGTATCTGTAAAAACAACAGCACTCGTCATTGTTTTAGATTCCCAGTCAATAGCATTTTAATAGTTTTACACATAATCCCAAACTTTCCTTCCCTTCCCCCTCCCCGCACATGGAGATTTCACATTCTACCTCCTGGCCTGCTAGCAAATAAACTTGGATTCTGTGCTCGTGTGCTCCTGCTGCCACACAGACCGGCTCTGACCCCGAAGTTTAGGGAAAACCTAACAAGAGCCAGAAATCCAGGAGGGCCGTCGCAAAGGTCCGGCAGGATGCTGGGGGAATAATCACATTGTTCCAGTAAACAATGAGCAGAAGACAAAGAACAAGAAGTTGTAGGTGATACCTCGGGCTGGACGGGAGCCAAACTAAAACAGGCTGCCTCTGACAAGGCAGGCACAGGCTGGAGGGACCAGGAAATGGGGTCACAGCCCTGCGCCAAGCGGGCAAGCAACTGCAAACCCTTCCCACACCCCGCGGATTTCCATCGCGTCCCGGGCGTACGCGCGAAAATTCACCCGACAAACGAGGGCGTGCAGCACACGATGGGTCACTCTGCGAGACTTCCTGGGTAGAATAACTCCCAGTTAGTCGATAGGAGACGGATTTTGACTTCAATCCCTGCGTTTTGAGATGAATATACTTCCGGTGGAACATTAATAACCTGATCCAGTGGTAAAAGTTGCTGAATCTGCATCAACACGGGCAGAAATTTCGGCTTCACCAATAACGAGATGAAACTCGCCGTGATCGCAGCGGAATCGGGACTTCACACAAAGTTTGTTGTATGAAATCAGAAAACACTTTATGTGACAGATCTGAGGAGCAGATTTGAAGTCGCTGCCTTAAAGGACTTAAGTCTGCAACTTTTCACTCTCTTCTGTTTTGGACATGAGAAATCATTAAAACCAAACACAAAATTATTCCAGGAAATATTATTCCATCCTTGTTCCACTTGCAAAAGTCAAAAGGAGTTTTGTCCAAGAACAGAGAGCAAGATAGTCATAAAGTGGGAATAAATTGCAGAGATTTTTCTTTTAAAACTATATCTTCAGCACAGCTTAGAGGTGGCTTTACAATTAATAATGCCATTAATCTGTTCATATATCACAGGATGCAATTTAAATTATTCAGCACTTGAGCAAACTGCCACAAACCCTATAACAGCCCCTGCTTGCAGGGAGACTATTTACCTCCTAAAAGTTCTAAAATTTTGCTGAGATTCAAGCAATCCTTCAACAGCAAAGGACTGCAGTTTAGGAACGTAAAACGTCCCCGCTCGCGGCAAGCGCTAACGGCAAAGCGCAACACGGCGGCACAACAGAAATTGAACCTCGGATCCCAGAAAAAAGGAACACTTCTCTCATGGAAAGGTACCTACCCTCTGATGAGCTGGGGAACTTCACAGTAAGTTTTAAAGGGTCAGTTTTCGCCCTCATTACAGCCAATACCATCCAGCAACAGGCCGTGTGAAGTTGATGGAATTAACCTGAATTTAGAGCAGATTTCTATAAAGTCAGCCCTCACCTCATATTTGCACATGCTCTGAATAAGAGCCTGAATGAAGTGAATGATCAGCTGTTAATAGAAATTTGCCTTCAAGTCTTAGGCAGATTACAAGTTAAGCAGAACATAAGCCCCGAGGAGAAATTCGAAAAAGTATGTGTGTCAAATCAATATTCTTTTAAATCAAAGATGCCCTTCTTTAGACATCAAATATCACACTAACCATGCCCATAAAGCACATGCTGTAAATATCTTAGTATTTGATCCAGCAAATGTTTATTCCTATGAGTCATCCTGGTCACTTTAACCTGAGCAAGGGTTGGATCCAGCCAATAGTCTCTTCTTAAATAAATGGAATCACTGCAGAAAGACAGCTTTTAAACCACCTCTGGAGGGGTACAGGATTCATATTAATGACATGAAGAAATACCAGCTAGAATGAGTGATGCGTGCATAAATATATTTATATATATAGTATGTATCCAGTAAGAAACCATGTGGTCCTAACAGGTCTGAAGGTAACCTTCTCCCAAACACGCACATCCAGAACTGCACAGTAAATCTCCATGTTTTGGGAAAAGTCTTAGGCACCTTCTAATAAAATCAGATTATTTCAGGTTAAATTAAATTCTTCCAGCAGCGTAACCATCCAGTTTTACAGGCTGAAAACTGACAGCTGTATCATGATACATGACTGCATGATTTTTACCTTTCCCTTTTTTTTTTTTTTGAAACAAAAGATGCCAGTATTTCTCCACAGCTCCAGTTTTTATTCCTGTATTGCCCATACCATACCTTAAAAGTTAGCTTACAATATTATCACAAAGGCAGCTTAAACAGAAAGAAGGAAGAAATGTTTGGGTTGTTTTTTTTTTTTTTTTTTCCTCAGCATGTGACTCAACTGAACTTAACTTTTTCAGGCATGGACAAACAAAGCCCAGAAACCACTTTAACGATATCCAAAACCACTACAGCGTCCAGCAGCAGCAGCAACAACAAAAACCCACTGGCTCCAAGTGCCACCAAACAGGCTACACACATGCTCACACATCCCCATATGCTATCACTGCTCAGCTGGACGCTCACGGCCAGGGCTACTTCATAATTAAGTTTCTGGTGTTCTTTTCTAGCTGTTTAATTAAAACTCCTTTAAGCGCACTCTGCCTTTACTAAGACTCCCATCAAATCAACATTTCTCCTTTGCTTCAGTGCTCCTGTACACCCCACTCAGCACCGACTAGGAAACTGTGGAGAATGCAAAACCACAATTTGAGCCCCAAGAGCTGTTGTTTCAATCTCCTGGCTGAAAAGGCCGGCGATATTTACTTCACCAAAGCGGCGTACGCGGGATTGATGCTCAAAACACACCCAACGTGTTCAGCGATAAAGTACTTTCCAAAGGTATTTCTAGATTGGTGAGGAGAAAAATTGAAAGGCATCCTTTGCATACTCAACCTACCACAGCATCCAAAATTTCTGCTTGGTCAGCTGATAAAAACAGAATTATCCCTACCAGTACAGAAAGCGCTTTATGACCTAATTAAACACCAGTGCGGTGTGAAAAAGACGTGTCTTACCACAAAGATGAAAAAATAAACGCACCTCTAAAATGTCAACCCTTTGTGAAAATAATTCCAAAAAGTTGATTTCAAAAACTTGCAACTTCAGAACGGGATCCAAATATAAAATCATCAGCTTTGTGTTTCAAGAACATCCACTGTATTAATTTCTATATTTCTACTCCTAAATAAAGGAAGGGCTTGTGTGTATATAAAAATATATATATGTTCACATACAAACAAACATGCAAGCTTCCCTCCCACACCCAGAAGTAATTTAATATCCAGGTCTGTGTCATTTTTAATAGCACCATCTTACCATCAGTACAATCTAATATTCTGTAATGGTATTCCCCAACTATTTATAGAGGTAGAATACATCAGATGTTACAGACACACATTCCCAATCTAGGGTTGTAAGAAGAACCCGACACAATTTTAAATTAAGTCCTAATGTAATTATAATCATTTCTGTGTTCATATTCAATTGCAGGTAGCACTTAGTTATTTACATGAATTTTCCTGTTAGAGGCATTCCCACAGAGATTTCCATACTAGATGTGCTGCAGAATAACTGAGCACGCAGCCAGGCAGAGCAGCGTGTTTTATCCACACAGCTCCCAACTTTGCCACTACCCAGCTCCGTGAAACCGCTAACTGGCAATACTGCATTTCCAAACTTTATCAGCACGAAGAGAAAGCAAACACGCTCCTGCTAATGCAGGAATACAGCTGCATATGTACTTTTCCCTCCCTGAGGCTCTGCCATTTCGACTTACGTTTCTTATAAACGCTATTTTAAGTCAGAAAATACCAGCACAATCTGATGTTCCTTGGCCTTCCTCGCCTAGGAGGGAACAGTTAAAAAATCCTGGGAGCCATTTACATTCAGAGAGCGCAGGGCAGAACTGCTCCCTAACTTTCCAGCACTTCTGGAGGTCACTTTTCATTTCTTCATATCAAAGGCAGGCACTTGTTTCTAATAAGTTAACAACTCTCCTGAGAAACGTGGGTGGCTGGTATTTCATTGTTTCATAAATATTTTTATACTGGTAACGCCGTTCAACTTAAACCAGATTTCAGGAGGAGAAAAATCACGACCAGGACCGTGCTCAACAAGAGGCAGAGAGCGCAAACTTTTTTTTTTTTTTTCCCCTCGGTGAAAACAGAGATATACCTCCCCCCCACCCCCCTCCCCGCTTTATTTCGCCTCGCTGTTTTTGTTTGGTTGTGTGGAGGGGGCCGCTTTGCTTTAATTTGGGTACAAAAGGCGCACTGTATAAGTTTTCCCTCCCCCTTGGAAGTGTACTTCCTTTGAAAGCGCTCCTCCGCGAACAAAGGCTGCCACCGGCCCTCCGCACCAGCGCCGGGGACAGCTGTGCGACGGAGCTCTTCAAAACCTCGCCGAGAAAGAAACGGGGGGAAAAAACCCATCAAAAACACCGAAAACAAAACCCTGCCGTTCCTACCGAAAGGAAGTTTTCCAGGGACAATCTCCTCGGTGTTGCTGTAACTGCGACTTTGTCTTTTTTGGATACAATGTTTCTGCTGACTCCCGAAAATTTTCCACTTGAATGTGCAATTAACCAGCAGCAGCGGCGGCGGCAGCAGCAGCTCTGGAGAAGGAGAAGAAGCAGCGAAAAAGGGCATTCCTTCTTTCATCTTTTAGAGGAAAACAAGCGAGGGGAGGGCGGCAAAAGTGGGGGCAGCACGGCGAGCGGAGCTCCCTCCGCTCCAGGCCGGGCGGCCCGGGGATGGCTGCTGAGCGCTGCGAGCCTCTGCGCCCAGCCCGGGGCTGCTCCCGGCGTGCTCGCTTCCCCGCGGGGAAAAAAAAAAAACAAAAACCCAACAACCAAAAAAAAAAAAAAAAAAACAAACCCCAACCCGACAACAAAAAATGTGAAAAATGCCGAGGATCGGTGCGCGCCTGTAGGAGGGGGGAGAGCCTCTGTGTGTGTGTGTGTGTGTGTGTGTGTGAGAGTGAGTGCGAGCGGCGTGTGAGCGCGCCCGGTGCCGGGCGGTGACTCAGGCCACTGAGTGCGAGCGGGGGAGCGGAGCGGAGCGGGGCGGGCGGCAGCGCCTGTTGCAGCTCCGGCCGCGGCCCGCAGCGCCGCAACTCCGCGGCGAGCAACTTCTCCCCCCCCGCCGCGGCCCCCGGCCCGCCTGCCCCGGCACCTGCGGGGGCGCCGGGCCCCCACCCCGGGCCGCCCCCGGCCGGGACGGGCCCCCCGCCCCGCCGCACGGAGCGGCGTGCGCGCCCCGGCCCCTCTTACCTCCGCGCCGCGGCCCCCTCCGCGCACCGCCAGCGCGCCGCGCTCCGACGGCAAAACTTCGCCCGCCGCCCCCGGGCCGCCCCGGCTATTTATGGCCCCGCGCCTATTTTTAATCCGCCGCTCGGCTATTTATACCGCGGCCGTAGGTTGCCGCGGGCCGGCGGACGGAGCCCTCGGAGGATGAGTTGCTGCCCGGCCGGCGGCGGGGCGGGCCGGGCTCCCGGCCGGGCTGCGCGGCGCCAGCGATGCGAGGAATGCGCGGAATGAGGGGAGGAATGAAATGAACGCGGGAGCGGGGCGGCCGCGGGGCGGAGCGCGGCCCGCCGCCCCCAGCGGCCGCGGGCGGGCGGGCGGGGCCGCGGGCGGAGCCTCCGCGCCGCGCTGACCTCATAGGGGAGCCCGCGGGAGGGGGCACCGGGCACCGGGACCGCCGCGCCGGGCACCGGCGGCACCGCGGGGCGAGGCCGTCCCGCGATGGAGCGCCGGCCGGGTCCGCGACGGGGCGTGCGGCGCTGTGAAACGGAGTTCCAAGGGATGCGCCGGGTGGGGGTCTGCCCTGGGGTCCGGCTGGCCCGGGAAGCTCAGCGTACACGCGCTCGCATCCAAGCCCCGGGTGCCCCGCGAAGCCCTGTGCAAGCCCGCACCGGTCGCTCGGAGATGCGGATCTGCGTCCAAAAGGCACAACAGGGTCCCGCAGCATGGGATGTGAAGAGATCGCACCCCAAATCGACACGGACGCGGCGTGGGCCAGGGGTCCAGTCTTCGCCCTCAGTCCAGATCCTGACCTTTCTCACAAAACTGTCCCCGGATCCAGATTTCTCAACGCCAGTTTTGCACCATTCCAATCGAGTGAGCCCGAGCGCCGCTGGACTATCTGTACCCTTCTTGTCTTGTGCAACCCATCCCCCAGAAACGCTCCCCAAGCAGCATCACAGGCGCGTCTCCTTCAGTTAACAAACCGCTACCTTATGGAAATAATTGCAGGGAAGGCACAGCTGTTGTGCTCGTGAAAATTCATATTTGCATAAGCAAAACGGATAACTGGACACCTTGGTGTTTGTGAAATAAATTGCCTACTTTGATGTGCAAACACACACTTCTACCCACCTTTGAAAGTTTGCCCAGCAGGGCCGTCGCGCTCGGAGCGATCACAAAAATCACGCTATGGCCTCAGAAGAACGATGTGTCGGCGTCACCAGGCAGCATTCACGTGTTCACGTCGCACGTAAGTCCATGACATGCTGGTGGAATCCCCAATAAATGCCCTGCATATTAATTTTTTGCAACATCGAGAAGGGATGCCTGGCGTGTGTCATTGTGTGAACACCAGGAACAGGCTTGTCCCGGTGCTTTCCCAGTACCCATCCTGTGAGACAGCCATGCTGCTAACAAACATCCTTGCAGCCCGTGACTGACCCCAGAGCCTCTTGAAAAGGAGCCACTTGAAGCTCACATTGCAGTTTACAGGGAGGCTGCAGCTGGTTTTTTTACCTTTGTAGAGCAGGCACGGAGTGTGTATGGCAGGCAGAAGGTGCAGGGTTCCCGCTGGTCACACGCATGACACTGACTGAAACCTGCTCAAGCAACCCTGCAGAAGAGCGTGCAACAAGCAACAATGTCAAACCAAGCCAAAGTCTGAGCAGGTCATGGTTAAAGGACTGTGAGAATGCAAAGCCGAACGTATTTTAGGATATTTTTTTTCCCCCCACACCGTTTCACACTGGCTGAAACATTTCTTCCCCAAAACAGGCTACGAGAAACCCCTTCACACATGCAAAATTTCTCTCTGACTCCTTCTTTCCAAATAGCTCTGGTAATATAGTCTAATAAGTGTCTGAGTGCCTGCACAATTGGTAAAATCCAATCACTTTGCAGATGTCTGCACAAAAGCCATAGTCTCCTGAGTGCACTTAAAGATTACCAACTCTTTTCCAAAGCTGGAACAGAAAAATGGGACAAAGCATTGCCCCCTAACACCTATAACATAGATTTTTTTTTTTTTTAGTCACTAGGCTTTAAACTCCCCTTGCTATCCCCACTGCACGCACAGAAATGTGAAATGTCTTTAAATAAATGTGATTTTCTTTCCCATAAGATTTGCAGAGGAAGCACCAAGAATACTGACTCTTTAATTCTATGCGAGTGCAGGGCCCAAAAGGTGTCACAGCTCTGTACATGTGGAGGGAGAGCAGCAAATCTTTGGACAACTGATAAGTAGATCTTGGAAACCTTTTACCTACAGCAGTTCTCACAAATGAAAGTCATGCAAATTTTGCAGGACCATGCTCTCCTTGTGGAAAACAAAACAAAAAAGAGGATTGTTTCTTCAGCCATAGTTGTGGTTGAACACAAATCGGACTCAAACAAGGTTGTAGCTGTTTGCTGTATCTGCAGACAGTTCACTAGCTCTTTTGCCATTCAGAAGAATTGTGGAAGAATAATTAAATTTACCTGATGCCTGCATATTTTCCTGTTAACTGCAAGCAGCAGGGAAGGCTCATGCAGTTCTGTCCATTTCCCAGGTTCTGAAGTTTTCTTTTAGTGTCTTTCAGAGGATGAAATAAATGCTCCCTTTGAAGAAAGGCAAAACCAAACGCTTGGGGAAGTCTGGATGCCTGGCACAATGTAAAGGTTCATCCACAATCCACAGTTTTCAACTCAAGGCTGGCTCCTGACAATATTTTTCTCTCAGGCAACTGTAGGTACCAAGGAAGCTGCCAAACCTGGGGGCAGGATGAAGAGCGAACCAGTGTGGTGACTAAACCACGGCCCTTGCAGAGGACAGCCAGCAAGCTCCAGACAAAAACCAGTGTCCTCTGAACGCTGAGGGAGGGGAAACTCTGTCAAGTATGGGCACCTCTTTCCTCCTGGCTCATACACCCTGGAGATGGTCCTGTCGTGCCACACCGTGCCGGCAGTCGCCTCAAAAAACAAACACCCACCTGGAATGCCCATGACTTTCTGCCAGGAAGAAAAGGTGTGGAGAGAGAGGTCTGTGCATTTTGACAGATGGTAAAGACAAGGTGAAACAAGATCAGGATCAGCCAGCCTGTCAGTCCAGCCACTGTCTCCGTGCCAGGGGAGGCTTTGGAGGCCCGATGGATAAAGAAGGAAAGCACATTGGCAGCGCATTCATGGACAGAACGTTGATGAATTGCCTGCCCTCTGTTTATTGATGAATGGCTTCTTCAGGCACACAGGTGCGCCGAGAATTACAAAAGCTGGAGAAAACAAAGGGACATTGGGACAGGCCCAGGCAGGGACATTTCCTGGGGACAAATGCTTATCTCAGCTAGAAAGGAGACACACAAGTGGGGAATATGTGAAAATGTAAGAAAGGGAAAGAATGAGATTCAAGAGACGGACGCCAATAAAAGGACTTTTGGGAGAAAGACTGGGGAAAGAGAAAAGACGGAGAAATGAGAGGAGAAAACAAGAAAAGTTTTTGAGACTACAGACAGAAGACAGGAAAAATGAAAGAAGGTTTAAAAAGGGTGATAAAAATGGAGAAAGGAGAAGCTGAAAAAGAAAAGGAATTGATGGGGCAGAAAAAACAGCTGAAAGGAAACCGGCTGAGAGAGCAAGGGAGACTGTAGTTTAGGAGAAGAAAAAATAGGAAGTAGTAGAAACAGGAGACAACAGTGAGGAAAGGGAATTAGCTTGACCCTGAAAGGAGTGAGGTAGGGAAAGACAGAAAGAGCAAGAAAAAAAAAAAAAATTAGAGAATAAAGGTCTGCAGCACTATCAAGTCTTGCGTTTGTCAGTGAAATACTGTTCTGAGTGCAAGTCCTATTGAGTCTGGGGCAGAGGGAAGTGTGAACATGCTTAGAGATAAGGTGGGGGCTGAACTGTGCTTTACATACAGGAGCCACTTCTGCCTTTATGAATGAGACTGCTGATAGTCGCGGGCACTGGGCACAGGGAACGTGACTTACGCGTTTCAGCCCAGGCACCCGAAAACAGGTGTGCTTTTAATTCTCTGAGAGATTAAACAGCACCCAAAGGCACAGGCTTAGCAGAATTCCTTGCTTGCTCTAGGAATAAGTAAACTCTCATCTGCCTAGAGAGCACTGGCAGATGGAAACAAGGTGGACTTTGCAAATTCTAGACCCAGAGCCCGTTTTGGACTTGGAACGAGCCTCAAAGCTCAGCAACACTTGGCCTCGGTGTTTTGGCTACAAACACTGAAAGAATTTTAAAACTTTGCACTTGGATTGCAGTTCAGATTAAGAAAACTGCAAATCCCAGGAAAAGCTTAAAGCACTGCAGATTAGGGTTAATCTGTAGCGTGCAAAGAATTAAATATCCAAATCAATGTGCTGCCGAACATGCCAACAAAAAAAAGAAAAAAATGCTGTGGGGAGGCTGTAATGTGGTGGAACAGAGCTCTTCATGTTACAAATCTAGCTGCTGAGCTTTGAAAAGCAGCAGACAGCATACAGAATGAAAACAAATAACAATTTAATAATGAATTACAATAATTGAGTCGAGAGGAAGCCAGGACATGAACCACAGCCTCAGAACCCAACTGAGTTCAAATAGTACAGAGAGTGGAAATATATAATTTCAGACAATCCTGGGTGCTTATTTCTAAAGGTGAACTGAGAGCTTTTTAAAATGACACGACCAGAGTGCAGGGCTGTGTATTTCTCCCACTGATGAAATCACTAACACCAAAATGGTGTGGCTCTCGTCCTGCTTTAGAGCAAACAATGTAGGCACAGCAGCCCGTTCCTTCTCCTGATAGCAATAATTCCCAGTGTCACTGATTGCAGCGAATTGCTGTCAAAACCACTTGTGTGGCTGGGCTTTTAAAAATATATTTTGCACCACAAATTTCATGGTGTTACTGTCCTTTTGTGCTGGGATAGGAAAAAAATATTGGAAAGGAGAAAAGGACTCCCATTCAAATTTCCAAAGTATCTCTTGGATTCATAAAAATTTCAGGTTTCTGAGCATTTCTCAGCCTGCTTAATATGCAAATGGCAGATTATATTCTCTCCCTTCACTTTGGCCCAGAGTTCCGATGGTGTTCAGATGTTTGATGTTAGGTGCAGGTATTTTTAATCCTCTTCAGTATCTAAGTACCTAATTTATTCTGTTTTCAATGGGAATTCTATTCTGGAAATTCTTCATGCTTATCTAGACACATTTATTTATTTATTTATTTATTATTATTTAATAATAATAATAATAATAATAATAATAATAATAATAATAATAATAATTTAAAAAGCAGTAACAATAATAAGGAAAGATGCCTTAATGCTTATCTTAACCACCAAAGGCTTCCTTTCGCTCATGGTTGAAATCTACATCCAAGGAAT
Source organism: Hirundo rustica (assembly GCF_015227805.2). NCBI lineage: Eukaryota > Metazoa > Chordata > Aves > Passeriformes > Hirundinidae > Hirundo > Hirundo rustica. The sequence goes on along the minus strand of NC_053455.1, from coordinate 57,674,491 downwards.
ATTTCAGAGCACTTCAAAGCACCAGCTGCTGCGAGATCTGTTGCACAAGGCCGTTCCCAAGCATCCCACTTATCCCACCAAAACGACTCCACAGGTGACTTCTGCAGGCAGGGGCATTCTGCCATCTCAATACCAGAAATGGAAGATTTTTCACCAGGGAAAGTGCCAGGCAGCTTCGCCAGGGACATGACGTGATCCTGTCACACCAAGGGCAGCAGACACAGACTCCCCTGGCTGCTGCTCCACGTAATCCCTGGAAAGCCACGCGTGCTAAGGGAGAAGTTGCCATATGTTAGGAAAGGCCACCAAAACCAGTGGGCCACAAGTGACAGTGTCTAAAGTGGAAACAATCTGTCCCAGACACAAAACAATTGTTTAACGCTCCTTATCCATACGAAACCCAAAGTATCACGGGAAGTTCTGATAAATACAAGCCCAAACTTCATGTGAGTGGCAGGGGTACCCAGCACATGATCAAGGCAGGTTGGACAGATTTCACACTGAAGGCACAACTAGAATGCTGTCATCCTTATTTTACAGTGATTTTTTTTTTCTGTTTCTCCACTCATGATGCAGGTAGAATCGCTCGTGGTAAATGAAATTTGGAGAAAACAGAAGCGAGGAGGTCTGAGCTCTGCTGAGGTGTTAAGGGCAGTGTTGCTGAGAAGGGAGAAGTCAGAAGATGTCTGTCCTCTTGTCACACAGCCTTCTATGCCACTTGCAAAAAGTAACCGAGCTTCTCACGCTTCATTATTTTCTCTTCATTATTACCAGTGTGTTTTCTTCTGCTCAAATAAAATACAAACCTGTTCCAGAGCCCTGCAAAGCTCAGGGTTTGTTCAGAACAGAGCAGGGGAGCTGAGAGAGCACGGCACCAGTTCTCAGGCAGTACAAAACTAGCAGGATTCCGTCTTTCCACCTTTGAAGGGGGAAAGAGGGAAAGGAGAGGCAAAGGAAAGGGACTCTCACAAGAACAAATTTCCATTTCCCCTTAAACTCGACTTTTTAGCTGTTCAAATGAGCATAAAAGGAAATCTAAAGAGAGGTAATCCATTCCCTACTGCAAGTAATCCTTGAAGGCCAGGTTTACATGGTTTTTTTGGTAGGAAAATTACCAAGAGTAATTTGCAGTTGATTGGTAATGAAAGAAGAAAAAAAATTACCTAAAGCTGCTGGGAAATCCTGATGGTGCATGGGTATGCCGTTGGATGGGCTCCCTTCACAGGGATGAGAACCACTGAAGCAAGTTTCTGGAATGGCTATTACAGAATCCGTAGTAGTAAATATCAGCATGTAAATCCCGACCTTTCCTCATCCCTCCCAGGGGGGAACCACAAATACTTTTCATCTAGCCGGTATTTAGGAAGGCAGTTTAGAAACAGGGGTGAAAAAAGAGTCAGCTGAAGACCTAGGAGCAGTTTTGCAGCTTGGCAAGCCGCAGTGGATGGAGTGGCTGCTATGAAGCTCAATCCTGATTGCAAATGCTCTCTTTGCTCTGGCTTTTCTGCTCATGACGTGGTACATCCCATTGAGAGCCAGGCAGGACACTCTGCCAGGGCTTGGAGTGGTCCATGGAGGGCAGACCACCCCAACCCAGTGTCCTGCAGGAAGAGCAATGCCTCCCAAACGTGGGGGAAGAGCTGTCCAGTGGGAGTGGCAGGGGGACAGGGACAAGCACGAGTCCTGCTGCTCAGGGAACGCTCCCAGCCCAGGGCTGTGTGCCCTGCCCACAGTGGTGGCACAGGGAAGTGGCTCACACTCACACCTGGGAGTCACGGTCCCTCTAAGTGGTCATTAAAGAGCTGGGCAGAAGGGTGTCATACAATGAGATGATGTAATGGACAAATGTTTATCATAAGCGTAGAGAACCTGACCTCATTTCACAGGTGATTTCACCTGAGGTGATCTCTCAAGCCCACTTACTCCACTACCTGCACAGCCTTGTCTGTTTTATGCTTCTTTTACCCTCTAGATCCTGGGGAAATTAGTTAAATTTTTTTTTTTTTTTTCCATATTCAGTCCCAGATGGATGATAACTGTCAGCATTTTCCAATTGCATAACTTTTATCATTTTATAAGCACTTTTTACACACAAAGCAGTTCATCCTCACACCACCCCTGTGGCCCAAGCATTACTATTTCCTTTTTTACCAAATGGAGGTTGTAATGGGAAGTCAGAGCAATCCTCACAGTAGCTAAGGTAACAGCAAAATTCCATTTTTTGCTGTACCATCCAAATACACCTGTAGCACATCAGACTCTCCTAATGCAAGCACAGACACACCACACTGCCCTGAAGTAGTTTTTCTTTCTTATTTACATATAAAGATCCCCTCCTCAGCTCTGATAGTTCTTCCAGCTTTCTGGTCTCTGGTAGAGTTGAAGAGCCAAGCTCCCAACTTGTCCACAAGACAGCTTCCGAAATACTCTAAGTGAGTACAACTTTTTTGTGCCTTGAGATATTTTATCCCAAATGTGTTCCAGGTACAATCAATACCTTTAAAAAGTCATCTTTCTAATTTATTTGCTTACTACGAGGTCACAGAGTCATCTAAATTCCTTGTGGGTACAAAACCGAGGTTCACTGAAAATCAGGCCCCAGCTGAGCTTTGGTGAATTTTTAAAGTAAGCAATTAAATGGCTTGTAAAAGAGAGGCATTTCCAAGCTGACATCAGTAACTCTTGGAAAGGGCTGAAACTCAGAGGGGCTGTGTTCTCAGCTGCAGTAGAGCATTCAGCAATGTGAAACTCCTTCCAAGCACATGCAACGGGGAGTCGTTTGATTTATTAACAATAATGGCCCTACACACACAGTTGTGGGCAGGTGAAGGCTTTTAGCAGCCAAAGGCAAGTAAAGCAGAAACCCCGGGTAGCAGTCAGACAAAGTTTGAAGCCTGCAACCCCTTCCTTGGGCACTGGTTCCTCCTCTAATCTCGTCCACACTGGCAGAGGGCAGTGGCACCTGGCTGAACTCTGCCAGAGCACCACCCCCTGCCACCCCTCAGCACAAAAAGCTTCTGTGACCCCTCTGCTCACATGAGTCACACACAGGAAAAATTACCTGAATAAAACCTTGACAAAAGCACCTTTTTTTTTTTTTTTCCCCCCCCACGAGGAAAAATTCTTTTTCTCCATTCCTTTTTAAAATGCTTTCCCCTGCACTGGACCCCAGAGCTGATGCTCTTAGGGACGGATGAACCTCCCCTGCTCTGGGTGTCGTGCCTGACAGGGCGTTTGCTTCGTGTTTGACAGTGCTTGGGCAAAGTGCACTCCTCCAAGCCCCACGGAGGGAGCTCTGCCTAGCAGGAGGCTGCTCTGGGGCAGAAGAGCAGCTTCTACTTCAGAGATATTTAACTGTGTTTTACTGTGCTCCTGGCAGAAGAAAGCAGCGGGTTTCCCCCAGCATTTCTGGGCAAGATCAGTGGGTATTATATCCATGAGTGGATATTCCCCTCCAAACTGGGAACTGAAGTGGGATACAATCTCCCCTTTCCATGGGACCAGGAGCATGGCCACCAGAGGACCTTTCAGTGAGGTAAGGGGGCTCCATCTCTTGTGTGGCCTTGATTTAGCCTGGGAAAAATGTACCTGTTGTCTTCATCAGCACTGGAATTAGGCATTAATGTATCTCTGCACTGTCACTCCTGCTCACTCTGCTCCCTTTTGCAATAAAAAGAATTAAAGGTTGAAAAGGGGCAATGGGAAATCTAAATCCAGTTGGGAAGGAACAACTGCTCAGAAGGAGCACTCATTGGCTTGACATCTTCAGTCCTGGGCTGGGCCCCTTCTGACCAGGCATTATGGCAAAACAATGGGGAAAAGAAACTTCTGTGGGATGGGGTTGTTTTAGTAACACATTGACATAAACATCCTACATGTGAAACACTGCCCGTACCTCCTTGTTCTGGCTTTCTTTTCCCTGGGTGACGGTTTGTTGTCTAACCTGCCTCATTAATTCAGGCCAGTGGAAAACGGCAAGGAAAAGCAGTTTGTTTGAGGCACGGGCTGGTTCTGCTTACCAGGTTTGAAGGGTTTGTGGCTATCCACCAATATCTCCCGAGCACTGGCTCAGAAATGTGAGCCAGCAGCAGTGGTTTTGCAAGGCGGTGCACATCAGCTGCTCAGTTGTGTCAGAGCCTTCCATGGCATCCATGTGAATCCTGCAAACAGGGAATGGATCTGGCATCCAAACTGCAGCACCAGGGAGGGACTTCTATTTCTGCCCAAATTTTAATCTCCAAAAGCATGAAAAGATCCATTAAAGTGTGGCAAATGGACGACACGTGCAGTGCTCTTCTGTGGCACCACCACCGACAACCGACGGCTTGTGTTATTGGTGAGGACGAGAGCCGAGCCATTGAAAACCTAATTTATGTCTCTTTCTTCAGTGTGTGACTCAAACCAGTTTTGCAATCAGTTACAGGTTAACTAGCCAGGGTTAGGCAGGGTGGGGCCTGCAGCTGATTGCAAAACTGGTTTATTCCATCCACAGAGCGAGAAAACGTCCTTTAAAATAGGCATTCTAGAAGGAGACCAGACACCTCGCTGTCAATTATGGCACATCGTGCAACAAAACAGATTTTCAGTCCCCTCGGGCTGGTGGAGGCACTGCCTGCACCGCTGCAGCTGCAGAGCTGCCCTGCCTGCAGCCCTGCGCTGGGGGCACAGCCTCACCTGCAGCCTCCTGCGCCGGGGCAGGTGGTTAATGCATCACACATCCATCACACGTCACACATCCATCACACATCACACATCCGTCACACATTACACGTCCATCACACGTCACACATCCATCACACGTCACACGTCCATCACACATCACACATCCATCACATGTCACACGTCCATCACACGTCACACATCCATCACACGTCACATATCCATCACACGTCACACGTCCATCACACATCACACATCCGTCACACATCACTCCATCACATGTCACACATCCATCACATGTCACACATCCATCACACGTCACACGTCCATCACACGTCACACATCCATCACACGTCACATATCCATCACATGTCACACATCCATCACACGTCACACGTCCATCACACGTCACATATCCATCACACGTCACACATCCATCACACGTCACACATCCATCACATGTTACACATCCATCACACATCACACATCCATCACACGTCACACATCCCTCACACGTCACATCACTCCATCACATGGAGCAGGAGAACGGGGGGTGCAAGTCTGGAGCTGCCTGGAGACCCACAGGTAGGGATCCAGGGAGGGAAAGGAATGGAAAAGAGCCGTCCTGTCTCCAGCAAAACCAGAGAGGGGCTGCAGTCTGTTGTCTCCTGCTCTTGTTGAGAGGGCAGGCAGAAAGGCAGAAGGTGGGAGTCGCAGGCTGTTTTTTACCTGGGCAGCTTCACGTGGGTGTGGGAGGTACCACACAGCTGGTGTGTTTGAAAGGCTCTCTGTCGGTGTTAAACTGAGGAAGATGCAACACACAAAGCATGGGGAAAAAAAAAAAAATTAAATTACGTCATAAGTCTCTTGAATATGCGTTAAAATATGTGACAGATGGTTTCAGAATCTTGCACGCTCTTTTCTTATCAGGGCAGTTCTTTTTATTATTTCCAGACAATACAAATGTGGGCATTGTACAACACTCTCAGAGAAAAGATGAAGTATATGATCTACTTTTCTTTATGCAGCCAATAACATTGTTGTACTTGGGAGCTTTTCCAGTCTATAGCTTTAGAAACATCTTCAGAAACCAGAACCCGGTTTTCGCTTGCATTAGTGGGCCTTTTGTGTTGCTCCAGCAATGTAAAAAGGTCCTAAACTTTAAGTTAAAAATGCACTTTAGCCAATCTCACAGATATCCCAGAGTGTTCTGAGTTGGATAGGACGCACAAGGATCACTGAGTCCAGCTTTACGAGTTACATTGCCATAGCAGTGAACATTTGTTGTGTGAGACACCAGAACAGACTGGGGGGACAGAGGAGCTCCCTTCACAGGAAGTTTTAGGGAAGCTGGGATGTGCGTGTGCCAGGGTGGTCTGGGAGCATTTGATCCCATTTCAGTGCAGGGCTAGACCGAGTGATTTTCTGGAATCCCTCACAATTCTGCAGTTCTAAATGTTTCTGGTTTCTGAAGAGAAAATTTTGCTGTGTGTGGGTCAGTGTGGTCTGGTTCTGCCTCCAGAACACTGCTCCATCTTCTTGTAGAGGCTATCAGCTTACTTGCTGTAGTAGTTAAAATTAAAAACTGCATTCCTGAAATTGGCCCATTTCCTAACAGCACACCGAAGAAAAGTACACAGAAAAGGTATCACACATCATTCAATTAAGATTCTTTCTTCTGTGTTCGCTACAGTGTCAATATATTTTCACTTCTTGCTCCCCCAAACTGTCCAGCCCAGCTGAGTTGTGAGCTGTGATCCTAAAGGACATCCCACTATTGAGCTTTTAAAGAACATAATTAAAGATTCCTCCTTTCATCTGTAGATCCCCCCAAACTGTTTGAAGTCCTGTTCTGCCTGAATGGCAGGCTGTTTTTTGTCTCAGAAGATGTCAGTTTTCAAACGAGGCCGCCACTTTTGGTTCTGAGCACAGTATTCGCTCCGGAGCCCCTATTTGTTTCACAGTAACATCTGCTGGGAAGGCACCTTCACAATGCTTCTTAGGGAAACCCCAGATGTAACAGCTTTAACATCTAGAACCAAAACCAGTGTTCAGGTGGAGTGTTAACCCACAGCTCTCTTGTCCCTTCCCCTGGAAGTGGCCCGTTTCAAACCAAAGCTCTTCATTCTGCCCCACGGAAGAGACACTTGCTGCGAGCTACAGAGCAGTAGAGAGCCAGGGGAGCAATCTGGATGGGGAGCTCCTTCACTGTCATCCCACAGAGCTGCTTTGCAGGGTAACTAGCCCATGTTGTGGCCTGGGTTGCAATATCAGGGTCCTCTTCAGCACCACTGCAGCCCAGCTGCCAAATTTCCACGATGAAAAAGAAACTTCAGCTTGTGTAGACATCACTGTCAGCCTTTTGTGGTGTCTTATTCATGCTCGAGGCATCAGTCCCTAGAGAATCAGACTAGAGCTGGCATTTTCCTGCCCTGGAAGGGAAGTGGAGCAGCCCTTGGTCAGAGCTGCACTCTGGGTGACTGGAGTAACGAGGTTCTGCAGTCCATAACTTTTCACTGTGCATTTCCTCCCCAAGGAGTCACAGGCTGGTTTATTGAAATCACACACAAATAGGTCTCAGTGCATTTCTTGGCGGCTGATATTAGGAAAAAAAAAAACCCCTCAGATAATTGTGAAATGCTCTGGTGGAACCTGCAGAAACGTGGGTTTTATTCCTGGCTGTGGGACCAGCTGGAGGGTTGACGTGAAAGGAATCTTTTAACCCGTTTGTGTTCCAGTTCCCCCGGGCTGTAGGAGAGCGACACTCACCTGCTCTGTGCTACTGTCACGCCAGCATGGGCTGAGCTCCTCCTGGGAACAGGGCTGAGCAAGCCTACTCTGGCCTCCCACGCTGCTCCCTGGATAGCTGGGCAGCCTCAGCTCCAGTGGCAGCCAGGACAAGACCTCTACCAGCACCCTGATCCACCAGACAAGCACGGATTTTTATTCTTGTTAAGGCTGCAGCTGGTTGACAGGAATCCCATAAAGCCTGAGGTTGTAAAAAATAATAAAAACGTTCAACGTTACAAAAAAGTTACTCAGACGTTGAGCGCCAAGTGGTCACGGCCAAAAGCGACCAACACCAACACTGGTGCTGCAGAGCCTCATGGGGAGCCTTGGGTCACTCTGCACAGACCCCTTGGTCCTGACACCACCTCAGCTCACGCCTTCCCAGAGAAGTCCTCAGCCAAGCCAACCCTTCCTCCACCCAAACCGGGCCCCTTCAGTAGCCGTGCAAGTGGCTCTGGGTTGTGCTGCTCAACTCCAACGCAGAAATTGCACCTGATGGGGCAAAAGACCCTTTGTCAATGCCTCGTGCTCTGCACCCTCTGCCCATGAAATTGGCCACATCTGATCATTTCATGGAAGCCAAGCTCCTGCTTTTTAAACTGCTGCTCTGCAGGTCATCATTAAATTTGATCCTCAGTTTTTGTCTCATCTTGGAATGTTCTGTCACAGCACGTGAAGTATTATGAAAGTTGGCATTTTTCTAGGGCAATAAAATCTACCGTTCAGAAAATCTATGATGAATATTTATGAAAAAAAAACCCCCACCTAGGTAAAGTTTAGTTTGTTTTATTTTTATGACTCCTCTGGATGGCAGGACAGCTGTACTGGCTGCATAATGTATTTTTTAGAGTTAGAAATATATAGCCATCTGTTCAGCTCATAACATGTGTTAATAGGTATCTCAAATTTCAATTCAAGAAATAAACATTTTAATAAATAACCTAACAGCAAGAAACTTGGGTTAACTGATGGAGACCTAGCTGTAGTAGTAGTGCATCTGTTTGAGTTACTCATTACAGAAATATTCAGGTACAAAGTACTTGGCCAAATGGGACATTTAGCTAAAAGGCATTAAAAAACTGCACTTCCTGGAAGCTTGTGAGTGAGACTAAAAAAAAGACCTGGCAAAAACATTTCCAGGTTTGTGTTGATGCTCGGATACATTTTAGAGAGAAGAGAGATCTTTAATAACCATTTACTCACCCAAGCTTCATAGACTTCTCCTATGATCTTGGTGGGCCAGAGATGACCCTTTAGACAACTTCAGACCCAGCTGGATTTGGAGTTCAGGCCCCTAACTCTAGAGAAAGAAAGAAAAAAGCCCTTGCAAAATACATGAGTTAAGAGCACCATTAAATTAATCTCAAGAGATGCAGCCCCTGTAGGACAACATCCTGCTGAAGTGGTCTCAGCGCAGACAACAGTCAGCCCTGAATTTGTTCTGAAAGGTGAGTTAGCTCTGGGTGATTGCACTGGGTAACCTTGCACAGGTAAGCATGAAACAATAAAGTAAAATTGTGGTTTGGGGTTTTTTTTTTCTGCTTCCAAAGGCTCTTTTGTGCTGCACGGTAAAAAAAGAAGTATAAAGAGCTGTAACTCCAGGTCTTTGGTTGCCAAGATAAAGAAAATGTCACTCTCAAGCAGATGGTGCTGCTGATGCAGAAGGTCAGAGACTTGGAAATTCATTTAAACAACCCAAAACAAGAGCAAGGGAATGGCAGCGACAGTCCGTTATTATCTTTGAATATTGAAAAGAGGGTTGAGGAAGCGCAGCAGAAGACGAGAGCCAGTTTATCCTTAGATTAGCTGCAGAAAATATATTTGGCTCCCTTAATAAGAACTCGAGGGAATCGTAAGCCACCGAAAGCGCTCCTGGTCAGATCCTCGGACTGACAGGCGCGGATCTCACCTGGGTACCGGGAACCACAGAGGACACAGCATCACCGTAATGAACGCTCTGGGCGCCGTGTTTCACTGCAGGGGTGCATTCCACCTCCCCACCAACCACCTGCGGGCAGGAGGGGCCTGAGTGCCCTGGCTGCTGCTGTCCCTGCCCCAACCATTCATTTTAGGACTGAGAAGAGCGCAGAGCAGTCGACATCTTCCCTCTCCCGTCCCCAGACAGCTCCCAAGCCCAGCTCAGCAGACTGGCGAGTTCCCGTCCTTTGTGGCCAGCACGGGGCAGATGTGATACTGGAGAAGTTACAAGAATATGACTTCACCATTTTCATAAAGTACCTTCACAGGAACTAATTAGGGGGTAAGTTATTAACGGAGAAACCACCGAGTTATGAATGAACTGTCAGTTGCTGTGCCAAGGAGCTTGCATCAGCAATTAGAGTCCTAAACGTTCTGGGTAAAAGCACACTTAATAGGACCCTTTCACGGGCTGTGCAGTCTCTGTCACAGGAACAATTTAGTGGTTCCTTTGTCTGTGCCAGCCACAGAAGGGCCTGGAGGATCTGTGATCTCTATTCAGCTTCGCTGACATGAATTTGCACCCATCTTTGCTATTCATTAACCACTTCCCTCCCCTCCCCCCAGCTCCTCAGCTCCTCAGCTCCTATGCCTGGGGAGAAACTGTGACTCAAACATATTTTGGAACAGCAAGACCTCCCTGAGTCTGCAGAGAGCCTAATAAGATGCTTGTGAGTATAAACTGCCCTATTCACATTGATCAATACCTCTGCTGGTCTCACAACCACAGAAATGCTAATTTCTCAGCAATATACCAAAATTAATTGAATTTTTCATGTGGGCTTTGCCAGAGACACAGGACTCTACGCTTCGTTTCTGTACTCTGCTGCAATCTCCCAGCAGCAGTTCCTATTTCCATGGTTTTCCTGGAAGCAGGAATCTGTGGGATTGTGGTCCATCACTCCCACTCCCTCCATTCAGCCAGAACTCACCTCTGGCTCAGCCCCTGGTGGTGTGGCCACACCGAGGTGACACCAGGAGCCCACGCCAAAGTTCCAGCTCCTGGCACCCACACCGTGCCTCTGGATCTCCAAGACCGCTCATAAATGGGCTGCAACCTGCCAGCCCGCCTATCTGCAGCAGGCAAAACCAACCATAAGCTGTATATTTTCCACGCTCTCCTTATCCCTAGAACAGCTTGTCAAAATCCAAGCAGCTTTTAACAGTTGCACAGTAGAACACAAGCATCGACAAGCTTTTGCAAACACAGAGCTCCAAACAGAAATAATTCCCACACAAATAGCCTGCCACAGCTCAGCAGCACACACAGAGTTTGAAAACTCCTGCAAACAGAAAGAGACGTGGCATCCGACTGGAAAGGACAACTTTCCATCTTGGTATAAAAATGGAGTTTTAAAAAAAAAATATTATCTTCCATTTTTATCTGTTCCTTATTAAGAATCACATGAAAAAAAAAAAAAAGAAAAGAAAAAAAAAAGAAACAAACAAGAAACAAGAAACAAGAAACAAGAAACAAGAAACAAGAAACAAGAAACAAGAAACAAGAAAAATTCATCCTGAAGTTTCCTAAGTAAGAAACTAGCTATTGGTACAGTGTTTCCTATGTGTTACTATTCAAGTACTTCCAGATTATGATTAAAATATTATGAGCTGCTTTTATGGGAGCTGAAGTAATGTAAGGAGATTTATACAGGCTATTGCAACCTCCCTATCAACTGCAACTTTGCTTAAGGCTACTGTTTATGCTTTCAGAAAATACTGGAGATATCCAAGGTCTAAGGCACCAGAAAAAAGGAAAGGGAGACAAGCATCTGTCATGCTACATGGAAAATGAATCCTTCTGGCAACTCCTGCCCAGCCCTAGATTAATATGGATTTACAATTAACATCATCAGTGAATCAAGCAGCGTTGTAATTGTTTTTGCAGCTATTCCAAAACTTTCTTCTGCACAGACATAACCTAATTCTAACTTAGTGAGACAGAACAGCTTGACACATTTGTTATCTAAAGACCACTTCAGCCAAAGAACATAATGAAAAAGCATGGGAACTTGACTCAGAAGCAAAGGCTCTTCTTTAATATTGGTTCTAAAAATAAAAAAGCCTCTCCCTCTTACAACTCTCATTATTTCTTATTCTTGAAGGTCTAATTTTGCCCCAAGGACTGCTTCAAAAATACATACTCTTTGATAGGATTGCTTAATACTGCTCAGTCAAGTGGGATTAGGGCCTTCTGAGGAAAAGAACATATTTCTTATTCATTTTCCCAACTAATTAGTAGAGATTACTTTGGGAAACCTTAGCTGTAGATGTATCACTCACCTCTTCTTCACAGCGGGGATTAGCAAGCAGTGGGTTCTTGCCCAAGAGCAGTTCTGTGACACCAGAGCCTGGTGGCTGCAGTCCTCCTGTGGCAACCACAGAGGGACAAACCAAGCATAAACCCCTCTGGAGTCGTGCCTCCAACCAGTCTTCAGGGAGAACTGAGTGAATTCCCATCTCATGCACACCAGTGGAGGGTAGGGGATATCCCTGTGACCACAGTTCTGGCAGTAAAGTGACAGGAAGATGGGCTGGAAAGAGCAGGCACGATGACAGGATCAGCTTCACGTCCTTTCTTCTCTGGGCTATGGCTGGACACACCTGGTTTGTGAGAATTAATCATATTCTTCCAAGTCTCTTTCCTTAACTAAGTGTCTTCCCTGGATTTGTACAGCCGCAGAAAGTAAATAAAAAGAATGTGCCTGAGTTAGTGCAGCTATGGAGTGGAAGAAGCAAACAAGGACTCTCCCTTGGTGTGGTGCCAGGTTTTCACTGTGTATTACACCATCAGCACATTAAGGTATTGACACTTGAAATCATTTCTGATAAAGCTGAGACAAGACAAAATCAGACCCAGGGATCTGAGTCTACAGGTCCCATTAAATAAAAAGCAGGACTGTGGTTGACTTTTATGCTAAATAATGCCTCAGACCTTAAAAATCCACGATGTTGACTTATGTTTGTGATTTTTTATTTTATGCACCTGACTGTATTTAGAGCTCTATACAAGAATAAGACCCAGCCATTGCATTTCCTACGGTTGACTTGCTGGAGTGTTTTTGTAATCCAGTAGATAAAATTATCAGGGGTGTGAGGCAGAAAAACAGGCTTTAGGAAAAAAAAAGCATGAGACAAAGCTGAAATGAACTTCCCAGCACGAGGAGAAAGGAGTTTTTCCTGTTCCTCAGCACCACTGCCCACCAGCTGAGCTGGGACAGCTGCCCTACAAACAGCCATCTCAGATGTTTGATGGAGCCACAGGGCTGCAGAAGGTCTCCTGCCTCATTTGGAAGGCTGTAGCTCTAAAATGTCTTCTCTGTCTCTCTGGTCTAAGTGTAGAAACTGTGGATGCCAGATGCTCAGAATTAAGAATACAACACAGATCTTGCAAGAGATATTAATTATTTTTTTTTTCTTTCTTTCTTTTTTTTTTTTTTTTTCCCCTGAGAGAGAATAATATTCTAGAACAAAATTCCCACACTTTGTGGCACACCTTCAGTCTGAATTTCTGAAGATAGGAGCATTTCTTCCTTTGCCTAAGTGTCTTGTTGTTAGAAACACACTGACAAGTGGTCTTTTTTTTGTGTAGAGCCATATGCACCAATCTGGGTTATGACAGGATAACGTGTTGGGAGTTGTCACTTCCTCATGCCCAAAATGCGTTTTTCACTTGCTGGCAGAGGTCAATACATGCAAAAAAAAATTTTAAAATTAAATAATAATAATAATAATAATAAAGCCAACCACCCCACCCCCCAAAAAAACCGTGAACAAAAAAAAACCCCAAAACATCCCAAGCAACCAACCAACAACCCCTAAAAGAGTCCAGGAACATCATTCTTAAAGCACTGCCAGAGCTTCCACTTGGACAAGAGCAGTTGGGTCTATTACGGCAGGTGATGAAATCCATTTCTTTTCACTTGACAAAATGGGACCTGATCATAGCATTTGACATTGTTTTCTCCTTCTTGAAGTCCTGTTCTAAAAAAAAAAAATGATCTCTGAGCTTGACAACATTAGTAATATTAATTCTGCCTGGCAGCATTTTGGGACTGTCACAAAGACCACCTCAGCTAGAGCTGAGCTGTAAAAAAAAAAAAAAATCCTTTTTTTTCCCAAATGTAGCAGAATGTGATGTGTTGCCATGTTGACCAACTGCAGACATGGTTTTTCAGCAGCTCTGGGGATTGATGTAATACAGCTGTAACCATGAAGCTTCTGGGAAGCACAACAGGACCTCTGGGACTCTGCAAGCCTCCCTGACACCTCCAGAGAGGGGTTCTACGTCCAGATTTCTCTCTCAGGACAAAAACCACCGCATCAGGCAGCGAGGGATCTGTGAAGAGCTTCCAAGTTCTGAAAGATTGCAATGGAGCATTTCACCTTGCCCCCAGATATCAGAGGGAGTCTGAAGCGACAGCTTTATGTGAAAACATTTCAGTGACACACCTGCACAAAGCAAAAGAACATCCACCGGGGCCAATGTGGGAGATGCCGCAGCTCGGGGTGGGTGATGTCCCTGCAGGAGCCAGCAGCAGCGGGAATTGCCACCTTCGGCTCTGTTTGGTGGCGCTCCCACCGGGGACCACGCGGGCGGCTCCAGGTTTGCTGCTGGGGAAGCATCTCTGGCGCTTCTGCTGAGCTCTGCACCAAGGAAGGGGGCAGCCCCTTCTCCTGCCAAAGACCCCGCTGTCACAGGCTGCTGGGGTGCTTTGCAGGCTGCTGGCAGCCCCTGGGTCTCTGTGTGGGGATGAACCAGGCTGACAGGAGCGGGGCTGGGGCAGGAGGAAAGGTTTTTGCGGAGCGTTCTGTGAAACTGGCGCGAGGAGTTAAGTGTTAGATGTGGATGTTCATAGGCCCTGGCCTCCAAAGATGCTGGAGTAACAATCTAGAGGGCTGTGAACAAACAAAAGCCTAGTTCTTCAATTATATTGGGGTACCTAATTCCTATCTGTACTGGCAGGCACTAGGCCTTTAAGGATGTAGGACAGTGGTTCATGTTTAATTAGACCAGTGACCACCACAGTCCTACTGCTTCAAGATTGACTCTGCCTTGAAGCCAGACATTAAGGAATGCCTGACACTGGAAATGAAGTGGGAATATCTGAAAAGTCCAAGTAAATTAGCCATGGTCTGGATGGAAACATGGCGGCAGAGGAACGAAAGGAAATCATTTTACTGCTAGAGACATGGTCCAATGCCTAAACTTCAGCATGTACTTCATTTCAGAAGTCATAAGCAGTCATAACAGGAGAACTAAACCAATCAAAACCATTTCAAAATGTTTCACTGATAATAATGTAACTGTCTGGTTCTTTGCTACAACCAGAAACAGATGTAAGTAAGAAGAGTAATATGACGGACTGTTAGCACAAAATGAAATTAAAACAGTAATTAAACCCAAATCTCTATATAGCAAGGTACATTTGGTTATTAATCTTGCTGGGACTACACTCTGGCTAGGAGGCAGTTAAACTTTTGTATTTTGAATTTGCTCTTCTCTTGTCATGAAACGAATTTGAAAATTCTGTAGGTGGTATCTATTATAAGACTTCCAGTCTGAAGCACATGGTTAGCATAGGACAAATGTTCTACATTGATATGCATGAAAGATTTTCCTTAAAAGATTTTCCTTGTATCAGAACACTTTAATAATGTTCTCTATCCCCCCACTGGGAAGCAGGTTCTGTGGTCAGGTGGAGCACTCTGGGTAGTTTCATAGGAGGATGGTTAATGCGCATCACAACAAACTGTCACGCTTTAGGAAAAAGCAGCTCTGCCATGGTGTGTTCTGAATTACAGGCAGGCCTCAAATGGTCTCCAGATGCCAAGTCACCAGTTCAGATATCCCATCTGTCCCAATGTCTACTGCACTTCTTCAGAAATTTGGGAACACTAAAAAAGTGGGGTTTTTGGTGCCTCTCTTTCCCCTCTCACCCTCCTCCAACATCACCTCCTTTAGGCTGTTAAGCCTCCAAATGGCTTTGGGGGCAGTTTTGCACAGGAGTCCCACTTTGGATGCTGTTCTGACTCACCACAGTGAAAAAGAATAGTCTTTTCTCCTCCTCACACAGCAGCGTGCACTCTTAATTTTGCAACACAAAATTCCTGATCCACATACATCCCTAACACAACTGCTCTGAAGCGAATGAAATTACTTCAAGAACTGGTTCTGCTGTTGATTTCAATACCAGAGAAGTGCCTCATCCAGCGAGAAGAGCAGAAACTTAACACAAACTTCGGTGTGTTAGACAGCCTGCTCACCACAGCCCTCTGTTTTGCTTTTGAATAGGTTTCATTATTCACATCCGTTACTTCTAAATCTGGATATTGCATTTGTTACGGGGAAAAAAAAAAAAAAAAAAAAAAAAAAAAAAAAAAAAAAAAAAAAAAAAAAAAAAAAGAGAGAGAGAGAGAGAATTAGTTTAACTGCTCGAGACAGGGAGTGCTGAGACAGCTGAGTTCCAGCACATGTTAGCAGCCCAACTGCCCTCATTTAAAGAGGTATCCAGCCCTCCAATAAAGTGTTTTTAGAGGTTTCCTCTCCTAAAGTGCACGTAACTACCATGTACCATTGCCATCTAGTGGAAAGGTAAGTAAGGACACAGGTTTTCTTCCAACAGCTGCCCGCGAGGATCTCCGAGGATTATTTTAGCTAATTTGGAAAACCTCTAGGAAGCTTATTGTTGGAGTCCACACATGTCTCAGAGCCTAACCTGCTCCCAGGGAAATCGATACCTTCCCATTTTTCTTATCTTTTGGTATACGATAAAGAGAAGTCTTTGATTGCTGTTAGCGATCTGTGGAAAAGAGGTTTTTCTTAAACACGGGAAACTTAGCTTGTTTTCTTGTCCTTGATTAAAAGTAACATTAAAAAACAGAAATGCAGCACAATAGTGGATACCCAGGGTCGATGAGGATGTAATTCAGAGACAACTGCTATGACAGGGGGGGTGGTGGAACAGCAGAAATAGAAATAACACTGCAGTAACACAGCTTCTCCTTGGCTTGTCTAAAAGAATGGAATTAATGCTGCTTTTTGCCATTAAAGGCGTACGGAAGTTTTGGGAAGGCTGGCAGATTTAGCAGTAAATTGAGGAGCTTCTATACAAAAACTCTAGTCAGGCTGCAGGACTTATTTCTTGTAGCCATTTGTTTAATGAGTTTACATCTGCTGTAACATTCAAAGAAGTCAGCAGAGCTCAAGTGTTTGACAGCTGCTCTTAAAAAAACCCAAGGAGGGTGCACTTTGCTCATCTTCCTCACAGCCCTTAGATAAGGATGAGAAATGTTACACAGACCCGCTGGAAAGCCTCAAAGGCAAAATACACGATATCTAGTTTTACTAGATTCTTATCATTTACAGTTCACCCTAAAACTCCCACACATTAGTTTCTTAATGTCCCTCATGCTCCGTTAAACCTCACTACAGCAATGTTCCCATAGGAATGTGGCCACTTGCCAGCCTCTCTCATGAACATTTCATTAATCTTCTTGGCTCTCATACAAACTACAAAACATTATTTGTTAGCAATTTAACTGTTTTGCTCCCAAATGTGCCAGAAATGTGATCTTTGCTATGCTTTCATTCAAGAATACACGAGGATAATTATAGAGTAAATGAAAAGAGGGGTTTTTTTTTATGTTTAGCAAGATACAGTGCCAAGAAAGGTGAACTGATTACATCTCGTTTCTGGAATTAATTTTCATGCTATCCTAGATGCCAAATCACTCTCAAATGTTAAGATCTAACTGAAACTTAGCAAAGTCCATATTTAGATACAGTTTTATTTCATTACATTGCACAAATATCTCTGACTTCTTTGAATAATTCGGATCATACCATATAATCTACTTACTTCAGAGGATAATTTAACAGCAAATATCATTCCTGTTTTCCAAAAGTCTAGCCTGACCCATGCCCAGTGGTGTTGAGAAAAGACAATTGCTGGCTTTGCAGTAAGGAGGACGAGTCTTGGAAAGCCTGCAAAGCTTTCAAAGCACACATGACTTGCTGAAGAGAAGGAAAGCGATTTAAAGGAGCTTCATCTTCGGCAGAGCAGGGGAGTGAATTCTAGACATGCAAATACAACAACTTTTATTTCACAAAACGGGAAGCTTCAGAGTGGGATCTGTGCATAAAGCTGTCCTCAGGTACATATGACACTGTTAGGAAAGGAGCAGGTTTTATCACTCGGTTTCATGTGGCCTTAAAACCCAACAGTATCACACAGATGGAAATGCAACTCAGCTTCAACTGGGAAGCATAACATCTTAATTTCCTAAGTTCCATTACCTTCGAGTGTAAACTCCATGGGGTTTGATTTTTTTAATGAACTTGTAAGAAATAGAGTTAATGCCTCGAATCCCATCTGCACTTTGTAACAAGGGGACTTGTTTTCAACAACGTGCATCCACGGCACTGAATGCAAAGAAATGTGCACCAGCAATGGTGGGGTGAAGAGTAAACAGTGAATTAGGAGTACAGCCATTTAAATGGACAGGAACTGAGAATTTTTACGGATCTCTTTTCTCTTATGACTTCTGTAAGTGCACACAAGACACCAAAACACTTGGGGGGTATCGAAACTCCGTCTCTTTTGAGGTTTTCCCAGCACATTTTGGATTTAATATTGTTCTGCAGTGTAATGGGCAGAGACATGGAGCCACACTCTTCACAGTGTGCAGGCACTAAATTTCAGTGTGTGAGAACAGACATGAATTTGACCAGCCATGAATGAAGCAATGCACACAGCCTGTTTGCCGGCTCAGGATTTGGATATTTTTCTTAAAACAATCCTTAGAAAAAAAGAAGAAGCTATTGCAAATTATGTTGCAGGATACGCTGGCTCATGGCAAGAAGGGATTGACACAGTTCTTTCAGTCCTACCTCTAAAATTATAGCAGGAGGATGAGCGAGAGATTTTCCTGAGTGTGCCCACAGAACGTGAGAGGCTGGTGATAGAAGTAAGAAGCTCTGTCAGCTGTCTTAGATGGTGATGGGAGAGCTGCTGCAGCTCTTTCAGCACGGGACTGAGAGCACTCGCCTGCAGCGCTGCGAGGGTTAAAAGCAGAGACAAGTCCATGTGATTTCTGCCCATGTGCACCAGCCCAGGGACAAGCACTTTTGTAACTTGCCACCTGGAATGAGCACTCCCAGTTTAGCTTTCAACCAGTGGCAAAGCCCAGCCAGAGCAGTGAGACGCCAAACATGAATTGAGGCAAAGCCGTGCTGCTGTACACCCCTGAAAGCTTCAGGGCTAGGAGTCAATAGAGTATAACTGACCTAATTTCTTATTTTGATTTCATAACTAAAAACAACTCCAGGGAACCCTGAGCACAGAGTCTTGCTCAACCCACACCATAATTGGACTGGCTGATTGAACTAGCTGGTTGGCTAAAATTGTATTCTGATTAAATTGTAAGACCTTCTCTCCAAATGGCAAAGCTCTCCTCCCTGTAATTCCTGAGAGATCTATCCGAGAATTACAATCTAAAGAAGAAGAGAGTGCACAGTGTCAGGCAGCCTCTGTTGTTCCCCTCAGCAAGTTATAAATAAATATAGAATACTTACAGTGCTCTGTACTAGAGAAAGCCAAGATCAAGGCCAAGTGTCACAGTCCGCCCTGAAAATAATTGCGGCACGCAATATAATCCCACATGCTCTAGCAATATGTAGTCTAAATAGAAATGAACAGCATGGAACTGGATTGTGGGTGGTGGAATTGTACCAGACCTTGGGAATTTTATGTTAATTAAGAAATGCTGATTAATCGAGAATGGTAAGTTTTAATAAGCCAAAAAATAAAAGAGAAATTGCCTTTAATTGACTCCTTGGAACAAATCTCCTGATTTTTAATTGGGGGAATTCACCTAGTGGAAAATTTTGTCTAACTGAAGACAGCAGTTTTCTGTTGGTGTTACTGTGGTTTCACTCCCCATCCCAGAGGTCTGACTGGGTAACTGAGCCATTGGGAAAGAAGTCTTGGAAGCAGCAGAAGTTAACGGTCTTGACACCAAAATTATTGGGTGAGGCTGTGTCACACTAGAGCAGAGAACAAAGGATCACAAGACTCCTGGGGTTAAAGTGTTGAAGACCCAGCAGCACAAGATAGTTCAGCTTGAATTCCTGTAAGTGCTCAGAAGGCAAATTACAGGTTTGCTGGGAAATATTTTAATGAAGGTGCTGTGACTGTTGTGCCCAGCAAGATCTATCCTCTTTCTCACATCAGGGTACAAATGCTTCTTCCTCCTTCTAGTGGCACAACATTCCGTAAGTACAAAGTGAAGGAGAGCCCTGGATCTTTTCCATTACTGAGCACGCACGGTAACAGGAACATCCTGAGTTTTGATGCAGATTTCCTTGTACAAATATCCCCAAAGGAGGGAGAGCTGACTCAGAAGAAACTTGCCCATTACTGTCAAATTATCACATCATCCTCTGCACCCTGGTGCAGCTCTACAGTGCTTTATAGATTATATAAAGGAGCTCTGTCCAGTAGAGGAACATCACTATAAGCATAAAAAAGGAATCTGGACAGGTTTGGTAATGCAACCTCAACCAATGATGGAATAAAAAATCCACTGTAGCAAGGGAAAAATGAAAAGCAAGGTCTAGTTATCAGCAATGGAATTTCAGAAGTTAAATATCAAAACTTCCAGCTCAGGAATACACACACCCCTGAAAAGCAGCATAACTGTTTACAACATCAGTAGATAAATCTGTGCCCTAACTCTGCCTCCTACCACCTGGGTAACTTTCTCCAGTGACTGGGAAGCGCAGATCGTAACAATTCACTGCCACGCTACCTTCTCTCACAAGGCAGGACAGTGTTCCCTCCAAGACAGAGAAATCTCTGGGTCTGGACACGGAGCTCTGGCTAAATGAAGCCGAGTCTGCTATGTGCCTTTAATTTCCTTGCTTTGATGAAAGTCTGAATGTCACCACTTAGGCAACGAGAAGGTGGGTTAGGGCTTTATCAGGACTAACTGGCAGCAGGCAGAGCTGAGGGCAGGTCTCCATTAAGTGCTCCAAGGCACTGGAATTAAACTGTGGGACTGCAGGGTCTGGGAAGCAGTGGACCACGCACAAGTTTTCGTTTCAGAGCGCCTCAAACTAAGGCTCTTTTAAAACCTGCCCCTTCATGCTCCAGGTAACCTGGGACCTGCCAAAGCAGACACCAAAGTTACTAATCACCAGACAGCTGGTGGCACACAGAGCCCACTCCTGATTAATTGATCAGTCGGGGTTAGTTTATGTCCTTCCTGTGCTATACGGACATGCCGCAAAATGGAAAGTGATGGCAGAAAGAGACATTTCTCCCTCTTTCCCCTTCAGCCTCGCTGCTTTTATTCTGTGCTTGTTTCTTTGGAGATTGTGGTGGGGTGGGATGGCTCCACTGAGTATCTGAGTGCCTGCTTCCCACTTGCAGCAAGAATCCCTGAAGTGTCACAAGGAAAATTTAGTGATAAGTAAGATTCACACTTTGATTTCTGTCAGGATTAAAGACGGGTGGTTTTGCTTCCTTATTTTTATTTTGATTCTTTTAAACTTGTGTAAATACAATTAGTATCGCTTCTGTTTTGACAGTACTCTAAGCAGTGGTTCAGATTACCCTCCCTGCAATTTAAATTTAAGGAGTTAATTTGATTTCAGTATTGCTTTATAAAGAGAAGGCAGAATGACCCAATTAGAAATACTGATAAGGATACTGACCAAATCATTCCAAAGAAAGAAAGAAAGAAATGAAAGAAAGAAATGAAAGAGAGAAAGAGAGAGAGTGAGAAAGAGAGAGAGACTGAGAACGAGAGAGTGAG